>NW_011957712.1:0-1460 GCF_000949405.1 Vollenhovia emeryi | reverse complement strand
GGTGGGAAAGAACCTAAGCGCGGCGGGAAGCGCGGCGCGGGCGGCGAGCGCGGCAGCAAGCGCGAGCGGCGGGCGACCCGAAACATAAACATAGTATCTCGCGCGTCGTTCCACCTCCCGCTCGTCGATCGATTTTCTTAAATGCCTTCCGAGTCCGGCCTACCGTATTCTGCATCCTCATTCGCTCAGACGTGTAAATTAATTACTCGATAACTATTGTTACTTTTGTACCGCGGCACATGATATTTCTCCTTAGTTTAACCCAATCTACCACTATTTTCAAGTTGGCTACTTTTGCATCAGACACTCTGAATACTGTTTGGTTGTAGGACAAGTGCGGAAGTGGTGATGAGCGGGGGCCGTTCGAGAATTTCCCTTAATGTGCTAATTTTGCACCTTCCGGTGCTCCAAACAATTTGAACTTTGGTTACCTCGGCAAAGGGCCTCCGTTCATCATTATGCCGTTTATCAAATCTTAATTTTGCCGCGCGCCGCCGAGTAATTAATGCGCATACCGATCCTTTGTTTTTCTCCCTAGAGTTCCGCTATATCGCGTCGAGTCGCGTAAACATCGAACCTTCTAGAAGCTTCGCCGGTATTTCGATAAATGGTATATTTCGCTTATTTTCAGCGATTGTTAAAGGCCCTGATTGCCATCGTGGCTAGCGGTGGAGGCGCATAGCGCCCTCATACGCTGCTGTGATCAACGGTTCCCGCGGAGTTCATTCTTTCCACGGAAATCGTCGATGTCAGCTTATTATTGCTTAATTGCGTTATTATTAATTTCTTATTAATTTGGGCGAAAGCGGAGGCGCCAAGGATTCGTCTATTACAGTGGCTGCCTCGGCTGTCGTCAATTAATCGCTTAATTCTACTGTTAAACTTGGAAAAGAAGGAGAGGGAATATCTGTGAATCACGTGTTGCGCGCGTGCTAACAGCCGCGCCGCGCCAGTGATACCTATCGGGTGGGCAATTACTATTATTTCTAAACACGTCCACTGAAAAATGTTCGTTGGACGTGACATATATAACATTTTTTAAATTCAATTACCTTGCTTCTTTTGGTAAATATTTCCCTTTACATAGCACCCGCCAATCAACTTCCGTTTGACCTTGATGTTGACCTTGACCCCCAAGGAGGTCAAGGTCATTGCCCATTCCCGTCGCTCATTGTTTGTTAAAAAGTTATGAAGAAAATAAGTTTGGTTTATGTGTAAGTTGCAAGTGCGTTTAGCACGGCGCGCTGCGCGCGCCCCACCCCCTCCCGCCCCCACCCCATCCCCGTCGCACCCCCTTCCCCTCTCCCACCCCACCACACAACCCATGTTGTGTCGCTACAATTCGTCGGTATGACAGAAAGTGGCAAGTTGCATAGACATAAAAGATATACCCAGTATGTGTTCCCAACGTGTCACTATCTTCTATCTTCTATGTTTATGGTAAGTGCGGGGAAGAAGGT
>NW_011957711.1:0-1459 GCF_000949405.1 Vollenhovia emeryi | reverse complement strand
CAGTGCGCTCCGTAGTTTTCGGTGTCTAGGTGTATTAATACCTTGAACTCGATGTCCACGTATCCCAGGTCGCCGATGACGACGTCCAGACAGTGCGCCCCGTAGTTTTCGGTGTCTTGGTGTATTAATACCTTGAACTCGATGTCCACGTATCCCAGGTCGCCGATGACGAGGTCCAGGCAGTGCGCTCCGTAGTTTTCGGTGTCTAGGTGTATTAATACCTTGAACTCGATGTGTGGACATCGAATTCAAAGTATATGTCATCGTACGTAACCTCGGTAATGTCGGTAATCAGTCACGTCGGCAACGCCAATGCCACGTTGCGACAGAAAAGTAAAAAGGATTTTTCCCCCTCCACTGGCCTGGTCGACCACGACGACGACGACGACGACGACTACGTTTTAAAAGTTACGCCAAAATTCAGACCCGTGTACTTTGCATTGCAATATCTCTACTCATGGGGCACGTAGAAGAAAAGTAAAAACACTTTTATTATGCAAATCGTACTCAAGCTATCGATTAAGCGTAGTCTCAACTTCGTCGGATCAGCCGTTGTTGAGATCCGAGTCAGTGAGGGGATACTGAAGTGATTCTGCACTTTTGGAATTTGCTCCTAGAACTGTCAATTCGTGAACACATTTGTATAATATACAAATTATATGGGTTTTGTGTACGAACCGACAATGTTCCACTAATCGGACTAAATCAGAGAACAGCATGGTATCATTGAAATAAAGTTAGTAATTTAACAAAAAATCTATTCGCTTGAATAAGTTATAGGTTACCTAACCTATAACACAGGGACCTAGTGAGACAGTAACGAGTAACGAGGTATAAATAAAAAAAAGTCTTTACGTCTCGTGCACCACGCGACCGCGCATCATGGAACGCAAGAAGGCTCCGTACAAAATCTTCGATTATTCCCTGGCGTTTAATATCACACAATCGGTCATTTCGAGGTTCTCTCTCGTAATAAAATAATAATTGTGCACAATTATATTCTGATAAATAAACAGTACGAGATATTTAACACTACAAAAGAGGTGATATCACCTAAAAAACTTACCTTTTTAAAAAAAGGTAAAAAAAGCACCAAGTATAAGTTCCAACGACCGAATATATTTTGTTACTCTAGCTTTTTTGCATCTCTACAAAAATATCTTCACTACAAAACTATCTTCTCTACAAAAGTAATGATATCATCAAATGGCGCCAACTAAACTAAATAGTTTTAAACGTGGTGGAGCGATGATTGGAGTGGGGGCATGCCCGCGGACGCCCGTTGCCCGCGGACGCCCGTTACCCGCGGTTTAGACAATTTGCATCTCTACAAAAATATCTTCACTACAAAACTATCTTCTCTACAAAAGTAATGATATCATCAAATGGCACCAACTAAACTAAATAGTTTTAAACGTGGTGGGGCGATGATTGGAGTGGGGGCATGCCCGCCGGCTGG
>NW_011957710.1:0-1459 GCF_000949405.1 Vollenhovia emeryi | reverse complement strand
TGTCTCAGCGCAAATGAAGAAATCACAAGTGAGCACCATGAAGAAATTAACGTCTACAACGAAAACGAAAATAGAAATGCAATAGCTGTACCATCCACGAAATTCGGAAGAGGTCGACCCAAAATAATTCGAACAGGAAAACCTGGAAGACCAACAAAAAGAAAGCACGAGGTTCCAATTATTGCAGCGCAGGAAGACAACGGCGAGTCTGAAGAGGACGCAACATTAGCTGATGTTGATAATTACGAGGAAAACTGTGACGTTACCGAAGCCACCATTTTCGAAGAGTTTGCTGGACTTACCTGCGTGGATGCAATCAATGTAGAACAGGCTCTAAAATCACCAGAAGCTAGCGAATGGAAAAGAGCCATGCAAGAAGAAATTGATGCTCTCCTGAGTAATAATACGTGGATCATTGTGGATCGACCAAAGGACAAAAGAGTCATTGGAAGTAAATGGGTTTTACGCACAAAATTTAAATCAGACGGCTCAGTCGAGCGAAGAAAAGCACGTCTGGTTGCTAGAGGATTCGCGCAACGCAAGAACTTGGATTATTTTGAAACCTTTGCTCCTGTTGCACGCCCTGAATCTGTGCGAACCGTAATGGCTCTGGCAATTGAAAAAAATCTTGAAGTGCATCAGTTGGATTTCGTAAGTGCATATCTGAATGGAGAAATAAATGAAGAGATATACTTAGAAATTCCAGACTTATTCTCGGAAGTACTACAGGATTATAATAAAACACCAAAATCACTTAAAAACAAGGTTTTTCATCTCAACAAGGCCCTATACGGTCTAAAGCAATCTGGGAGATGCTGGTTTAAAAAACTCGACAAAAAGTTAAAAGAGATGCGATTCAAGCAACTATCAGCTGATCACTGCGTGTATTACCAGCAAGATGAACATCTCAGCATTATAGTTATTTATGTAGATGATGTGATAGTAGCATCAAGCAGCAGCGAAAAAATGAGAGACATCAAAAAGAAGCTATCAACCTTCAAAATGAAAGACCTCGGACCGATAAATCAATGTCTTGGCATCAATTTTTATCAGGATCGTAAATCAAACTGCATAATTATGAGCCAAGAGAGACTTATAGAAGATATTATACGGAAGTTTAAGATGGAGGACTGCAAAGCAGCACCGACACCTCTCAACCCGTCAATAAAACTGACAAAAGCAATGAGTCCCCAAAATGAAGAGGAGTGCAGAGAAATGTCGAATATACCTTATCGCAGCCTTATAGGCTCTCTCATGTATTTGGCCACGTCGACACGTCCAGACATAATGCACTCAGTTAGTCTTTTGAGCCAATTTAATGAAGACCCTGGAATCAACCATTGGAAAGCTGCAAAACGAGTCCTGCGGTACTTAAAAGGAACGAAAACTATGAAGCTTATCTTTCAAAAAACCAGAAAGAAATTGGTAGGATTTGCGGACGCAGACTGGGCCGATGACG
>NW_011957709.1:0-1459 GCF_000949405.1 Vollenhovia emeryi | reverse complement strand
GATAATACTTGTAGCGAAAGAAATCCTGCTACGCCGCTTTGAAGCGCAGTAAGTGCTCCTATCTCTCGCGGAATGCAAGCAATGACGATAAAGGCTCGCCGTACTAGCGAGTGCTCTACAAAACGACATTATAATATAATTCACAAACCTTATTAATTCGAACCCTTTTCCGGGTTTATGCATTAACTATTATTGTAACAAATTATTGTCTAAATTAAAACGCAAGTTAACATTTAAATATGTACCGCTAAATGTAAAAGGGCACAATTGTAATATTTTATGAGAAGACATCATAAGGCTGATGAAAGAAGCTCCACTCGAACAGCACCGGCGGCTATTTATCTCTAATCCCCAATAAACAATAGAGGATGAGACGAGATTTCCCCTAACACCCCCGCCACACCGGACAAGACCACTTCATCGTCGTCGCCAAGGCAGTCACTCTTCTACCTTCAAGACGTGCGCCGACTTTATCGAACTTCAAGTATTATATTAATTCACTGTATTATTAATTCACTAGATTCTAATTTTCTATAAGGAAAACAGGAGACACGATTTCTCTCCCGTAGAGAGGAGCGGAAAGTATTTCGCAATAAAAAATATATATATTATACCGAGAATAAGACCATACTAATTTTGGTGAGTGAATACTTATGCAATTACTGTATCTGGTTTAGACGACGGATCACTAACCCCCTAATCCCCAGTAAACCCGGTGAACGCAGGGTGACTGAAAACTAGGGAAGGATTTGAATTTACAAGATTTAAGAGGATCCCCCAAGGCCGAGGCCTTTGATGGTGTGCGCCATTTAAACACGAAACGCAGCATATACATGAGCACACGGACACACTACTACGATACATCACACCCATACATAAACGCGAAAGTTTAATACTAACTATACTCTTATTTTAAACGTCTAATCCCAATTTAGAGGGTTTCACAGTAATTCTACATGTCATCGAATCCTAGGAAACTCAGTTTCATGTGAGTACAAGTTGTAGAACTTTTATACGAAGCACAAGTATGACGGAGTGACAGTTCGCGTCTACAAGGTTATGTGTGATCGATTATATGAATTTTGTAATTTTTACTCATCTTTAGTATAAAATCGGAGTTTCCTGGGATCATTAATGCATATACTGTAATTGTACGCAAGCATTTTTGATTCCATGAATTTAATACGACGAAAGGTTATAACTACGAAAATGGTAATTCTGTCGGTAATACAGATATACTACGGGATCCTCTTATGCCCATTCTACACCTAGGGATGATCCTACTTGTGGCTCATCCGATACTCGCTTCTATACCTAAAGCTAATCCTACTTACAGCTTATCCGAGGAAGTAGTATAAAGTGTAAAAGGTACACTGTAGTTGTACTTTGGTACGATTGGAAACCAACCAAAGTGTAAACCTTTTACACTTTATACTACTCCCTCGGATAAGCTGTAAGT
>NW_011957708.1:0-1459 GCF_000949405.1 Vollenhovia emeryi | reverse complement strand
AGCACCGATGAAAAGAATAGCAACTCTTTAGAAATTTAGAAACTCTGTATCTATTCAGGTGAATTAAGGCCTGTGTCCATGATGCTAGTACTTGGTCCAAGTTCTAATTCCGCGAAATATGTAGCCAATCAATGTAGCTGTTCCACAAAAGCTGCAAGTTGATTGGCTACATATTTCGCGGAATTAGAACTTGGACCAAGTACTAGCATCATGGACACAGGCCTTAATTCACCTGAATAGATACAGAGTTTCTAAATTTCTAAACAGTTGCTATTCTTTTCATCGGTGCTGTCGATACGTTATTGGCCGAATGAGATGTATTTACAGAATGGTTACGGTAGAAGAAAGATACGCGTTATACATATATAAATATCCATTGTTATATTTGGCGTAATTTGTTGATGATATCATTACTTTTGTGGAGAAGATAGTTTTGTAGGGAAGATATTTTTGTAGAGACGCAAAAAAGATAGAGTAACAAAATATATTCGGTCGTTGGAATAGCTAATACTTGAGTTCTTTTGTGGATTTTGTGGGTATGCATTTTTCTTGTTTTATTCATTCGTTTGGCACCTCTTGACGAAACGTGTACAAACCATATTAAAACTAAAACATTTCTCATAAACAATGTGGATTTATAACGATTCGGACTGATTATTTGTGGAGAATACGTTGATATAAAATAATGTATATTTTAAGATTATTTTTTAAGTTTTTATTTATACATACTCGTATACTAACACTTTTGTTAAAAAATATATTTCTATTATACCTGTGAATTGCTTTCGCCTGAAATAAGAACCTTTCATTATGTATTAAAAAAACAATATGTAATACCTATACCTTATTAAATAACTATACAAACTGAATAACATTTACTAGTACCTTTATACTATATCTATCTTTAAATTATTTCGAACAATCGATCACATCCATTTCACAGCGCTTGAAATTGCCATCACCTGCTTTTACCAAACTTCATAAACACACCCAATACACATGCGCGTTAATAAAAAGAAAATCAGCTTAAGTAATCGATTCGCGATACAAATTGTGACCGTTTGAATCTGTTAAATCTGTGCAGCGGATAGCCGCGGGAATTCTAGGATCCGGCGGTGGGTGTCTCGAAAAGAGAGAGTCGGCTTTAAATCTTAACTACCGAATTATATTTTAAAACTTATGGCTCCTGCCCACTAGACGCGGCAGCGCTTGCCGCGCGGCGGAAGTTTGCGCAGCAAGAAAACATGATTATTTGGGATTCACACAGCACGCGGTAAAGATTGGACGCGCATGCGCAGATGGTATATATGAGATGTGTTTCTAACCATACTATTTCACGTATAACGCGTTAACAAACTATAGAGTTTTATAAAGTGTATAACGTACAGCGATTGAATAAACTTTACAAAACAATTTAAAACAAAGTTTATGAATATGAGTGAAACAATTAGGCGTAGAG
>NW_011957707.1:0-1459 GCF_000949405.1 Vollenhovia emeryi | reverse complement strand
GGCTCAAACGTTTTTCTGAATTAGGCCGATAATAATTACGATTTTGTAAAATTTTATATAACTTTTCTTCTCAGTTTAACCCAATCTACTATAATCTTTGGGGTCGTCCATATCGAATCTGACACCCTGTATAATCTCCATATAATCTCTATATAATAACGAATTATCTACATATATATTGGTTAAAGAAAACTGTCTTGACTTTAAAAAACTTAGATAACTGTAACTTCAATTTGTATAATCAAACAACTTTTAAAAGATAATATTTACCTTAAGAAATAAAGTGGAGAAATGAAAATTTGTAACTTAGATATAATTGGATAAAACAAATATGCATTATTTTATAATGACAGTTATTGTAGCAGTAACAATAAATGCTAGTAACATAGTTGTATGCTTTTTAGCATTTTTATCTTTATATAATCTCTATAAATATTTATACGTGTTTTACAAACTTTATCTCATTTTGACACAATTCCTAATTTTGCAAGCAAGGACGTAATCAAATTACATATGAGGATACTTAAACTAACTTTTGAAAAAGAAATACATATTGCACAAGTATCACTTTAATTCTAACACAAAATAATTTTATCTTATCAAGTAATACTGCATTTTTTATATCGAAAACTTTTAGAGAGCATTCTGTTTTTACGAAGAAATATTGTTTGGAGCAGACTTTATGATCTTATATCTCGAACATAGTTTTCATATGTTTCATTACATATCGGACAACGATTAGTTTCTAAACGTATAATGCATTCGATACAACAAGCGAGGTGACTGCAAGGTAGGAAAACGTGTGTTCGTTCGTTACTGTAACACACCGTACAAATATTTAAGGATGATTCTTCCTTGGATGTACTTGGACTATCCTGCAGCATCCAGTGTACAGTATGAAATGGAAGATCTTCTGTATAGGCATTGCTCTCATTTGTAGATGAATGCAAATATCCGTAATCGTCTTCTGGAACTTCATATATTGATTCATCGTCTGTAAAAATAAAAGAGAAGAAGAAGAGTAAAAAATGTAGGAAACTATGTTCATTTTTCATTTTTAATATTGGTTTATGTTTAAGTGCGCGATAATGAACCGAGTAGTTTTAGTTTCCGATTTGAGTTCGATGGTAGCGCAATGCGGAAGGAGAGGTGAAAAGAGGAGGGGGAGGTTTTCTGTTAGTCAGTTCAGTAGAGAATAGCGAACCACGAGCGAGCGAGCGTAACGTGTGACTCCCCTGTATTTTCTTTATTATTACACTGGAAATAAAGCTTTTCCTACATTATTACACTGGAAATAAAGCTTTTCCTACAATTGGGGGCTCGTCCGGGATACAGGTGAGAACGTCACACGACCACGCGAGAAAAGACGAAGCGCGTGAGGTTAGACGACCACGCGAGAAAAGACGAAGCGCGTGAGGTTAGACGACCACGCGAGAAAGGACGAAGCGCGTGAAGCACG
>NW_011957706.1:0-1459 GCF_000949405.1 Vollenhovia emeryi | reverse complement strand
AACCCTACTACTACTCGGGATAATGGTTGGAGTAGCCAATTTACAAACCGCTGTAAAGTAGGCAGTTGGTTGGAGCAGCAAAGTCATGTATTAACTCCAGCCAAGTTTATAACAGCTTTAAAAATTGGCTACTGCAACCAACAGAAATGCTATGCCATATTTGACTATTTAAATTGGCTGACGCAGCCAGTTCTAGGCTACAGTAGCCAATTCTTTTTTTGAGTGTAGAACGTTCTGTTTACCTAGAAATAAAATTCCAACAGGGTAACGTGGCCAAGGGACACGTAGCTCCAGGCCCAGATATCACAAACTTTTAGATAAACCTCCCTTCTACTTAAGATAAGTCCCAAATGGACTCCATTTGGGACTTATCTTAAGTAGAAGGGAGGTTTATCTAAATGGACTCCATTTGGGACTTATCTTAAGTAGAAGGGAGGTTTATCTAAAAGTTTGTGATATCTGGGCCTGGAGCTACGTGTCCCTTGGCCACGTTACCCTGTTGGAATTTTATCTGTAGGTAAACAGAACGTTCTATGCGAGCGTTCGAAAAAGCCTCAGTCGGAAGAAAATTCTAGAAAAATTGTAAGATTTTTGTGCGCACGTGACACTCGACGGTCCTCCGGAAACCATTTCGAGCGTTTCCGATTTATTTCTCGAGTTGCCGAACTCATTAAACAGAGTGTCGCAACCATTCTGTCCGTCGCAGTATATACATTCGTGAATAAAAAAATTAATGAACTGAATTTCGATAACGGGGCACATTTATCCACTTATTTATTTAATGCAGTTTCATAATTTTAATAAATTTATGGACAGTTAAATGCTTGCATGAGATTATTGTAAATAATGTCTGTTTGCTTGCATTTTTTAAGTTTAATTTAAAAAACGCATTTCTGAATTTCATTAAATATCCAAATGTACGGAGAGAAAACACGGAAAAATTCATCTGCTCGCGCAATGAATTAACTTTCTGCAACCAGCTAATCGTGTATGTACATCGAGGTATTAAGGTAGTTCGATCGCGACAGTAATGCTAAAAAGGTTATTCCAGACAGGAACCAGCACTCAATTATTACAATAATATATCTTGATGCAATATTGTTCTAAAGAATACACTTACTATTAATACATAATATAAAATAGATTCAAAAGATTATAGTTGATCTGACTTTAAGTTTTCCCGTGTAAAAAATCACCACAAACGAAAACTTTTGGAAATGTACAGTTCTGCAACTTAAAAGTGTCACGTATACAGATTTTTATAACCTACGTTTCTACCTATTTAACAGCGTGACAAATAGTGTAAAAGTGTTGTCAGCGTGTAAGCTTTTGACATCAAATTTTGAAACATTAGGTTCGTGCGCCTTATATCTTGTCAGCCATACGGCTGAAGTTTGAGACGCTGTTGCCACATCTCTTACGCTACACTCATGTCTACTACGTAATTCTTCCCATTTCT
>NW_011957705.1:0-1458 GCF_000949405.1 Vollenhovia emeryi | reverse complement strand
TTTGAAGTGCTCCATTGGTACATTCTATAAATATGCCTCGAACGTATAAAACGACTATTAGAAGATTCCTGGAATCTTCGAATGTTCTTGACGTATATTCCTAGAATGTTAATGGAACGTTTTTGTGCTATTTGGGTGGATGGTGAGTTTGCTAGATCCTTCAAGATTGCGTTGTTGTTACTTGCCCATTTACGAATCTTGAAGCCGCCTTTATCCAACATGGGTATTATTTGATTACGGATTTCCACTGTTAGTGTTTGACGCATCTAGCAAGACTACCAGCGGTGTATCTTTAAATGATTCTCTCATGGTAGGACCTGTCATACAGCAAGAGAGTACATCGATCTTAATACGTTTTCGAAGCTATGAGTATGTTTTGACAGGAGACATAGAGAAGATGTACAGGCAGATTCTTATTGACGAGAAGCAAACCTCATTACAAAGGATATTGTGGAGAGATAATCCGGCAGGCACTATTGAAACATACGAATTACACTTCCTCGCTGTTCGCTCCTGTAATGAGGTCGTCCACATAAAAATCTCTGCGCGCTGCCTGCGCTCCTTTGGGGAACTGATCTGCTTCTAGATCAGCTAATTGCTGAATAACCTTAGTGGCAACAAATGATGCTGAAGCCGTTCCGTATGTCAAGGTAAGTAATTCGTATGTTTCAATAGTGCCTGCCGGATTATCTCTCCACAATATCCTTTGTAATGAGGTTTGCTTCTCGTCAATAAGAATCTGCCTGTACATCTTCTCTATGTCTCCTGTCAAAACATACTCATAGCTTCGAAAACGTATTAAGATCGATGTACTCTCTTGCTGTATGACAGGTCCTACCATGAGAGAATCATTAAAAGATACACCGCTGGTAGTCTTGCTAGATGCGTCAAACACTACCCTCAGCTTCGTAGTGGTACTGCTGTCCTTGATGACACAATGATGTGGCAGGTAGAAATGCGGCAAACTGCTATTGACAGGCTCTTGAAGTTTCCGCGCATGGCCTAATTCCAGATATTCACGCATGAATTGGTTGTATTCAATCCTACGCTGTGGTTCCTGCGTAAGCCGTCTTTCCAAGCTGCGCAGCCGTTGTGTTGCTACCCAGATAGCCAGTATGCTCAAGCAACGTATGTCAATAAAATGCTAGCAACTGATCCTAGCTCTTTGCTAGGAATATGAATTC
The DNA here is from genome assembly GCF_000949405.1 of Vollenhovia emeryi. NCBI lineage: Eukaryota > Metazoa > Arthropoda > Insecta > Hymenoptera > Formicidae > Vollenhovia > Vollenhovia emeryi. The sequence continues at coordinate 274 of NW_011957705.1, read as the reverse complement.
AATTTTTGAGTGGTTTTAGTATAGCTAGCATAATGTGAACATATTGTCATAATTAAATGTATTGCTAAAAGAGAGATATTGAATGGACATACTGTTAGCAAAGACTAAGCATACAATGTTTTCAATTTGCTAACAGATGTAAACATGTTGTTATGATTATGTCAGCATTAAAGTGGAAATGTTATTTGCATGTTCCAAACATTATGCTAGCATTAAATGCTTGGTCACATTATTGCTCATGCTTGCTAGTTCCGAGCATTATGCTAGCATTAGA
>NW_011957704.1:0-1458 GCF_000949405.1 Vollenhovia emeryi | reverse complement strand
TGGGTTATAATAAAAGCTTTGGCGGAGTTTCTGTTATTGTAGTCGGTGATCTTTATCAACTACCACCGGTTATGGATAATTCGATATACCTTTCCTCAAAATCGAGCATGTTAAGCATTTTTTCAGAGAATGTCTTATGGAATGAATTTGAATTTTTCGAGTTGACGGAAATTATGAGACAAAAAGAGGATAAAACATTTATTGAGGCTCTAAATAACCTTGCAAGAGGAAGAATGTCTGAAAATGATATTGCTCTTATTAAATCTAGAGAAACGACAGAGGAACATGTTCCTAAAGATGCAATTAGATTATATGGTGAAAATCGCTTGGTTGATAGCTTTAACAAAATAAAAATTAATTCAATAGATGGTGTAGCCTATGATTCTGTAGCCAAAGATTCAATTTTAGGAAAAATAAGTAGTAAGTTGAGAAATAAATTACTTACATCATTAAAAAATAAAAAAAGAACAGAATGTGGAGGATTGGATTATCAAATTACGTTAAAAATTGGTATCAATTACATGATAACTTCTAATATAGATGTAGAAGATGGTTTAGTGAACGGAGCCTGTGGGAAATTGGAAAAAATTACTTTTAAATCAGGTACAGATGAACCAATCAAAATATGGTTGGATTTTAATAATGATAGGATTGGTGTTAGAAAAAGGAGACCTTACCTAGAGTATATGAATGAAAATAATTTTAAAATGTGTTTGGTTCCAATAACACAAGTGTCTATTGTATTGAATATTAATGAAAGAATGGGGTATCAGATTGTAAGAGAACAATTTCCTATCACCCCATCCGCTTTGACAATTCATAAAAGTCAAGGACAAACCTATGAAAAAATGTGTATTGATTTAACAGAGAGTTATCGTATGACAAGGGCAATGCTTTATGTAGCATTGAGTAGAGTAAAAAATTTATCAGAATTATACATTCTTGGTAGTTTTAGAGCTCCAAAGAAGCCATCAAAAAATAATAATTTAGAATTAGAAATTAAACGACTTAAAGAAAAGAAATTATTGAAATTGTCATATTCAAAAGTTATAAAGGGAAATCGTATAAAAATAATATATCAGAACGTAAGATCATTAAATAAAAATTTTATAAATATATCGTGTGATAATTGGTATAAACAGGCAGATTTATTAATTTTTTCAGAATCACAAACAATTGCAACAGATAATTTTATGTTAGAAGGATTCAATATTCTTTTCAGAACAGATAATAATGATAAACGTTTACCAAAAGGAATAATATGCTTTATAAAAAAAGAGATGAATGGATTAATTGATAAACATATTCAAAAAGATGAATTTGTAAATGGGCAAAATCGGCATATTGACTTGATTCGCTTAATCATAAATGAGGTTGAAATTATTACCGGTTATAAGTCTCCAACAGTAACTAGAACTATGTTTATACACGAATTGAATAATATTTTAAGCCATTCAG
>NW_011957703.1:0-1458 GCF_000949405.1 Vollenhovia emeryi | reverse complement strand
GCCAATCTATGGAAAGTTTCAGAGTGTAATCTCTTAATTTTGTGCCATTATACATCTAATGCGATCTATGGATACAACTGTGATCTGTAAAAACAGTGTTTTATTCACAGTAAACACTGTTTTATTCGAATTGTACCTAATTAATTTCCTGTTGGTACCTCTCCCCGTCCCATTACTGCACATTTTGGCAACCTAATGCAGAGGGTCGATTATGAATCTTTTCCTCTAATGTGAACTTGTAAAAAGTGAAAAATTTTATTGACGATTCAATATTTGTCAATAAAATTTTTCATTTTTCATTTCAAAAATTTTATTGACAAATATTGAATCGTTAATAAAATTTTTCACTTTTCACGAGTTTACGTTAGAACGAAAGATTCATGATCGAGACATTAATATGTTCTTTATAAAGCTTTATAAAGAACATATTAAAGCCTTACTTGAATTTTATTAAATTTGAATTAAGATTCAGGGCTTATTAATTTCATAATGATTTAAATTACATTGTAATTTGAATTAAATATATTAGCTAATTAAATCCTTATTAAACCAAATATTATATTCGATTATCTTGATAAAGTGCTACTAACTGTAAGTATATGTACTTCGTATTTTACGAAATATGTAATGTTTCAATTCTTGGACAGAGTCCAGACATTCTTAATGAGTATATTGTACGAAACAAAAATGAGCCATATTAAAATAATTATTTATTATTAATATGAATCAAATAAAACACAAATAAAAATTTTATTAAGGTTCAAATTAAGTTCATATTTAACTTTTTCTCGCGGGTTAAAACACTTGACAGTACGAATCAGACAGTCCGATTGACACGATAAATCTTAAGTAGGCAAAAAATTCAAGCGAGCGACTACATCGAAAGAGCGAAAATATTAAAATCGATTGAACTTTTCGAAAAACGAATCTCGCACCGACAAGTACAATCGCTAAATGTTAACAGAAATGTCGCACATCTAGCCGAATATTTATTCCGGGACCGTCCCAGTTGTATGACAACTGTAACGTGCCCTGAATGTTCGCACGTTTCTAATCTGAAAAGTCCGACGTTGTCGATTAACGTCAATTTTATATTAAAACGCGGTTTTATAACGTTGCAGGATGCAATTAATGATGTGCACTTAGAGAAACGAGAGACTATGTGCAAGATGTGCAAATACACTCAGTGTGAAATGAACTTTAATTATGAGAACTAAATAATTATAGACAATATAACTATACACAAGCATTATTACTGATAAAAGGTATCATCCAGATTCCAACATAAAAATGACAACGTTCAACTTAGAGTCGATACCGACATCTGTAATTATTAACAATCGTAAATATTGTCTCGCAGGACTCGTATCCTACCGAGCATATAATCCTGACTCCAACGACGGACACTATGTAGCACTAATTTTCGATGGTCTAAACTGGCAAAAATACGATGATCTA
>NW_011957702.1:0-1458 GCF_000949405.1 Vollenhovia emeryi | reverse complement strand
GGCTCAGCGGGCCCAGAGGCATCTGCAACGCTGCTTGACCCTCTTCCGTTTGTATCTCGCGTTGAACGGCTGACGGGAGCGAATCCCCAGTGGTTTCGAAAACATCCCCAGACCCAAGAGTCACCTCCATTGGACGCATGGCCGTCGCACGTGGTGTAGAGGTTATCAACGGTGTAGAGGTTATCGGTGGTGCTTCCAACTCATACGATACATCTATCAATTTACAATGTTTCGATTCGGGGGACTCGATCAACGGGCGATTCGATGAGGTCCGTTTTTCCCCCCTCTTTATCTGTCGCCGTATAGCATCTTTCTCGTCCTTGTAGTCGAATGATGTATCAATCATCCCCATGTCATGGATCGGCTCGTCTTTTATCGCGCATACCCCGTTGGAGTTGTCAGCCATTTGTTGCAACGGCTCGATGTTTGGTCTAAAGTGCGTCTTCACCGCGATATCATCATCGATCCTACCAATCTTCAAAGCGCGATGTTTCTTGCGAATTGCTTCGCTCGTTTTTGCGATCTCTCTCGCAATCTTTTCACGCTTGCTAATATCATCGCTCCCAGCCATGCTGATCGCTCGCTTTTCACCCAACGGAATACTGACAACGACTAATCGGTTCGCGGTACTGCAAACACGTTAAATCCCTTTCTGTATCGTCCATTAGAAAGCGTGCTGTCCTTGTCTATCACTAGGAAACCAAACTTGTCTAACCAGCAACTGCTACACAATGCGCAGAAATCATTATATGACATGTCGGTATTCACATGATCGTTGTACACATGTTTCAAATTGGCGCCGTCCTGTTTGAACAGAATTAGCAGGTTCGCATTGTCGCGTATATGATGTTTCAGTATTCTCGCGTAAGTCTGACAGAGATAAAAGCAGTCGACGCTCGAGTGACGTCCCATTGAGAAATACTCTCTCACCGCGTCTTGCTTATCGCATGCCACGTCGTCAAAGACGAAGATCGAGTTCGGACGCGCCTCGCTCAGTGGAATGACATCACTGTTATTGGAGAACGTAAAGTATCCGATTTCGCTGATAGACGCCAACAGGTGCTCCAGGTACTGATATTTCGGTTGTTGCAGCGACTTTGAGTACACGTACACGTTCTCGAAACGCACACCATTAGGACTTTCCAGTAAGTTATGAGAACGTTTGTTTTTCCGCAATTCGAGGGGCCGCACACGATCGCGCGTATACTAGTCGGTAGCAGCGCACCATGCTTGCGTTTCTCCACATTGTCTCCCATCAACCGTAACTTGTCACAATTCGTAACGCGTATCTTCAACGGTTGCTGCACGAAATTCATTTTTCACACTGATATGTAGGAGGCGAGATCGAGCGCCTATTTATAGGTACGTGAAACCGTTCAGTAGACGACACCTATTTATACGAGCGCGATACAACGAATCGCTCAGTAGTGAAAATGTTTGTCCTGCTGTCAAGTCCTT
>NW_011957701.1:0-1458 GCF_000949405.1 Vollenhovia emeryi | reverse complement strand
ATAATTGTGTACAATTATTATTTTATTACGAGAGAGAACCTCGATATGACCGATTGTGTGATATTAAACGCCAGGGAATAATCGACGATTTTATTTTTGATTTTATTTTTGAATTCGATGTCCACACATCGAGTTCAAGGTATTAATACACCTAGACACCGAAAACTACGGAGCGCACTGTTTGGACGTCGTCATCGGCAACCTGAAATACGTGGACATCCAGTTCAAGGTATTAATACACCTAGACACCGAAAACTACGGAGCGCACTGTCTGGACGTCGTCATCGGCGACCTAGGATACGTGGACATCGAGTTCAAGGTATTAATACACCTAGACACCGAAAACTACGGAGGGCACTGTCTGGACGTCGTAATCGGCGACCTGGGATACGTGGACATCCAGTTCAAGGTAATACACCTAGACACCGAAAACTACGGAGGGCACTGTCTGGACGTCGTAATCGGCGACCTGGGATACGTGGACATCCAGTTCAAGGTAATACACCTAGACACCGAAAATTACGGAGCGCACTGTCTGGACGTCGTCATCGACGACCTAGGATACGTGGACATCGAGTTCAAGGTATTATACACCTAGACACCGAAAATACGGAGCGCACTGTCTGGACGTCGTCATCGGCGACCTGGGATACGTGGACATCGAGTTCAAGGTATTAATACACCTAGATATATCAATCACGAGACATCACGAGACATGTTATCACGAGACACGTTATTATTAAAAAATAAATCGGCACAATAAGATTAGGTTCACTCTATTTACCGGCGCTCGTATAATTAAGTCGGTAACGTCAGTCACGTCAGCCGCGCTTGCGAGCACCACGTGCGGCAGAAATATGAAATGGAATTTTGGTGGTTGACGACGACGACGACCACGTTTCTTAATCTTGATTTCACAACCGCGGACTTTGCATTGCAATATCTCCACTCATGGGGCACGTAGGAGAAAAGTAAAAACATTTTTATTATGCAAATCGTACCCAAGCTATCGATTAAGCGCAGTCTCAAGTTTGTCGGATCAGCCGTTGTTGAGATCCGAAAATCTGAGGGCCCGTCAACTCGTGTACTCGCGTAAACTTACACGGTCGGTGTCGCGCGCGTAGTTAGGTTTGTCGCTTATACTTAGTCGCTTATACTTGGCGCGAGACACTACCGTGTCTCGTGATAGAGCCGTGTGAGGAAGGAAAAAGGAAATCTTTATTTCTCAGAAAGAACAGCCCTCGAACGTCTGCACCAGGCAGGGGCCAAACTCCAAATTCGTTTATAAACATGTTTACATCAAAACACAACCGTAACCAGGCAACTCGAACGACATAGAGGGAATTCGCCAAATCGCCAGATACCGGGCGTCCAATAATAGCGGGCGTAACAATATTTTATCTTTGTGCTTTATAATCATGACTCACCTCAGTTGGATTTTCATCATTTGAATACATT
>NW_011957700.1:0-1457 GCF_000949405.1 Vollenhovia emeryi | reverse complement strand
TGGAAAATGCGTATTTTTCCTGAGAGGCACATGTCAAATTTATTGTAATTCAGTTTAACGCCTCGTAGAAACTCGCAACTGACCTCTTGCTACTTGTGGAAAATTTCGAACCGCGGCCTCTCTCGAACGAGGCGCTTTGAACTTTCCACGTAGATATACGTCTATAAAATAACACTGCGTCTTCCGATTGCAACGTATATTATAGCTGTAGAATCGAAACGAGTGCGCGTAAAAGCCCACCGGCGCGGGCTGAAATGCGACGTTCGCAACCGCACGGATGCAATATTCCTCACGATATTTCAGCGTGCGCGTTATTTCACGTCTCTATGCATCTCGTTGATGCAAGCGGTTTCAGTTAAAATCAGATGATGCGCAGAATAAATAGAATATGAGCCAGCCTCACAAAGTACAATTTTAAAGCTCGGCAAATTTAACGAGTTTAATATTCACAAACATCTCTATGCATACTTTATACCCGTATTTTTCTCATATATACAGTCGCGAGTGCAAACTTGAAAAAAGCACCCAAATGCGGTGAAATTCAGCAAGTACAACGTACACCCTTAGGCAAGTTTCGTCAAAAATTGGAGGTGTACGTTAAATTATAAGAGACAAACAGAAAATCCACAAAATAGACCGCACTCTCGCAAAATGAATCAGTGAAAAATCACTGATTATCAGTCTATAACTACTATTTCAAATAGTGATAAGTACACCACTGATAATCAGTGGCTTATAGTCACCGAATTATTCAGTGAATTTCAATTTTCACCGCTGAATTAGTAGAATCATAGCGGTGCTCAGTCGTACTATAGCGTTTCTTAATAAAATGAGTTAAATTAAGAATTAAAATCAGTGAAATTTTCACCAATTCATTTTTAGAGAGTACCTCGAAATTAGTTTTCTTTCGAGGAGACACATTATCCACGCGATCACGAGTGTGGTTCATGCAACACGGGGAGAGACTTTCGACTACCAGCGAGAGTTCTGATTGGCTCTGATTGAATTTCTGCTTTTCTGCCAAGTGCAGTGAAACCAGCCTAAGGGTGTACTTTGACGTGTATCTGCGGAAGCGTTAAAAAGTAACAGAGAAAACGATCGGAATACCCCGAGAAGTATGCGAACATATTGCCACGTGTTCTCCACATCGGTGAGGCAAAACGATTACATGCATGGAGATTTCGTAAGGATTTCATAATGATTTCGGAGACACCACTGTCCCATAATTGCATTAAGTGGTTACCCCCTTGATGAGAAAGTATAATATACAGGGTGAGTCTTTCCATATCCGACAAAATTTTTGAGAAGATAGAACGGATCGAGATGAACGGAAAAGTCCTGTACCATTTTGCAATTTTCGTAATAGTTAACGAGTAATTAATTATTAAAAATCGTTGTCTTAGGCCGGCCTACCGCCCAATTCGAGCGCGTGGCGAGATGTGCGCATAGCAATATCG
>NW_011957699.1:0-1457 GCF_000949405.1 Vollenhovia emeryi | reverse complement strand
GGCTCCTCTCGCCGCTCCCTCGTGGGCCTGCCTCGGGCTTCCTTCCTTCAGATTCAGGACCCAGAGCGATGGCGCTAAGGATCCCTCCTCCTCCGGTCCGCCTACCGAGGGGAAAGACTTCCCTCGGGTTGGCGCGCTAGCGCCCGCGAGATACCTTCAGGGATCTCTCAGTCCCCGCAGGCGAGGGCCGCGGCTTAAGGACATTCCTGCCCCCGACCTACTAAGGAGGAATTACGACATTGTCCACCTCATTCTTCGGCCGTGACCGCAGCACCAAGCGGCGGGACCCGATCCTTCCCGTCTAGGTATCCAGGTATACACACCGGTGTGTGCACCCTGCGCGAAGCCAGAGCCCCGTCAGCTACAGGAGGGGTACTCCTGTGTTACCGACTCACACGAGGAGGTGGGGTTGGCACATGGGCCCGGTGGCCCTTCTGCGAGTCAAGAACTTGTCACCTAGCCAACCAATCCGAAAGCACTGGCGCGAGAATTCAAATTAAACGATTTCCCTAACAGATTGCAAATCTGATTACTACACGTTAACATCCCTTTATACATTCTCCATGTTGTAAAACAATCATTTCGTCACTTTATATGGTTCCGCCTAAATTTAATCTCCGAATTTCGAATCTACATTTTTCCAGTACCTACTCTTTTCCAGTCTAGAGGTAAGACATGCATTTTACATACAGAATATAATAAGTTAATAGGCGTTATAATGCATGAAATTTTTTTATCTTTCTACATTAATATGTCTCAGTCAGAAATGACTCTTCAATCGATGTCGAATCGACGTCAATATGGCGGTTTCGATGTCCATACGACGTCGTTTCGACGTCGATCGACGAGACATTTCTGACTGGGGTATGTTCGGAGTAAAGGTGAAATTTCATGCAAGCGAAGAAAAGCGGGCGGTTACTCCCACTTCATCGATTTCCGACATTGAGCGAAGACATGCTCGAAGTTCGACATAGGCCGCGTTCAGCAGATACAACTGTTGAGTGAGTGCTCAATAATTTCTTAATATTGTTACAAGAGCTCGGAGACAAATCTGAAAATCAATAATAAACAGTCGCACATCGGTCCTTGGCAACCGATCTTTCTATCCGCCGCGACTTCAGCCCGCGGCTGGCGCGCATTCAAGTAGTATTACCAACCCACATATTTTCTCCGGTATTAGCTTCGGTTGCAATCCTGCATGTTACTAGACCGGTTGAGTTAACCGGAGGTTGGTGAAAGCATAGACATATATATATATATATATATATATATATATATATAGACCCAGCGTTCTGTGAGTGGAGTTGTCCGCGTCTTCTAAAGGACAGAACGACAGAGAGGAAGGTGCTGTCTCCGTCACTCCGCAGGTCTGGAGGGGGAACGTCGAGGGGAACTAGAGGCGCGCGCACCGCGTACGGCCTTGCCACGCGCTTCTAGTTCCCCTCGAAGTTCCCCCT
>NW_011957698.1:0-1457 GCF_000949405.1 Vollenhovia emeryi | reverse complement strand
GGCTGTCAAAGGGGGTCTCTGGTCCATCAAGAACCATCAAGAAGCTGACCAACAAGGAATCCGGCCAGAACAACACCACGACGCCAGAGACAGAGAAAGAGAAGATTAAGGCAGTAGTACTCCCATACGTCAGAGGCACCACGGACCGCATCAGCAGAATTCTGAGCAAACAACATCAAAGCGATTTTCAAACCTTGCAACAAGCTCTCACAAATGCTCCCCAATCCCAAGGACCGGAGACCCCCTTTGACAGCCCCAGGGGTTTACAAGGTCCCATGCTCCTGCGGCAAAGCGTACATAGGAGAAACCGGGAGGAAGATTAGTACACGAATCAAAGAACACCAGCGATGTACCAAATACGGCCACTTCTCACAATCAGCTCTAGCCGAACACAAGATCGAGACCGGACACGTCATCCAGTTCGACAAAGCCACCATGCTGGCCCCGTCCCAAAGCTATTTCGCACGAATACACCGCGAAGGCATAGAAATCTTGAAACACCCTGACAATCTGAATCGCGACAAAGGCTATCAGGTGAGCCCGATATGACACAGCGCCCTCCCGGTTTTTTAAAAAACTGTCAGCCGGCATAGGCTGACCCCCCTCCCTCTGACCACCCCCCTTCCATACCCCCTAGAATGAGTATAAAAGGACTAGCACAACGCGAGCGAGCTCAGTATCAGAGTCTCCCAGCCCTGATGAAGCAGACTGCAACGCCTGCGAAACGTCGGCACCACACTGCAAACGGACGCGGCAACCATCCGGAAGCCATGAAGACTAATGTTACTATTTGTATTTTTAATTTCTTGAAAAGTGAAATCATAAGGAAACATGATAATTAATGCGGAATTTTAACGGTTTTCTTTAAAAATATTATTTTATATTCACTTTAACATTATTTTAGTATTTTTCACTAAATACTAAAATTATAGTTATAAAAGGTAATTAATATTTTTAAGGAAAGACACCAAGATACCGCATTAATTATTATGATTTCATGTAAAATTTAATTTCAAGAAATTAAAAAATGTTACTAAATAGTTATACCGTCACTTATCATATAATGTTAAATTTATACACTCGGAAAAACCCTATAATTGTAGTGTATTTTTCGTAAGGGTTGCCATATATCCGCTAGGATAGATCAGGGGGTCGATTATGAATTTTTTTACACAAGTGAAAAGTGACAAATTTCTCCATTGCCTTCTTCTTCTATGTCCTTCGCTAGAAAAAGTAGGCAATGGAGAAATTTTTTACTCTTCACGTGTGAAAAAATTCATGATCGACCTCCAGACTACTCATGTCCGATTGGATCCGAGCAAATACAGATTATTCTTGTCATATCTGACCTCGTCCGCCAGGATCAGATTAGATCTATTCATGTCTGAGAGGATCTGATCAGATATAGATTATTCCTATCCTATCTGACCTCGTCCGCTAGGATCAGATTAGATCTA
>NW_011957697.1:0-1457 GCF_000949405.1 Vollenhovia emeryi | reverse complement strand
TAAGAAGGAAGAAATAGCGAAGAGAGTCAGGGAGTATGATATATTTGCCATTACAGAGAGCAAAGTTACAGAAGACAAAAAGATAGATTACAGCGGATACAATACAGTGAAGGTTAGCAGCAATGGAACAAGCGGTGGTATACTTATATATATTAAGAACGCGATCAAATACAAGGAGCTACAAGGATGGAAGGATATCAATGAGAACTTTGACATAACAGGCATAAGTACTACAAACTTGAAGAAGAACTTTGACTTAGTTGTCGTATATAGAAGACCGGTAGGAACGAATAGGAAGAAAGATTGGGAAAATCTTATGAAGTATAAGAAGGAACAGAAAAACGTTATTATGATGGGAGACTTCAACGCACACCACATAATTTGGAATTGCAAAAACACGGATACAAACGGATCAACGCTTTATACAGTAATGTACGAAGAAGATATGATATGTGTAAATAAAGACACTTCATCCAGGCTCAACCAATTAAACGAGCAAGCATCAAACATAGACTTAATATTCGCGAGTCCGGGAATGTGTGATGTACTGGGCTATAGTCAGGAGGAAGATACCTGGGATTCAGACCATCATCCAATAATCATAGAAGTTCAAACGGAGAAAAGCAGCTACAGCAAGAAGAGTAACAGACAGAGCAGTAAAAGAACGGACTGGAATATGTACAAGGAAAAGGTGAAAGAATTTATGAAGGAAGAGAATGAAAGTATAGGATATGAATCGCTGATAAACAAAATGAGAAGAGCCATAAATCTAGCATCTGGAAGGAAAGAAGACCAAGAAAAAAAGGTGAACAACAAGGTTAAGCATAATCCGGTAAGATGGTGGAACGACGAGTGCAATAAAGCTATAGATCAGAGGAAGGCTGCATTGAAAATATACAAGAAGGAACAAAGTGAAGAGGCATACGTGGAATATAAAAGATGTCGGGCAATGGCAAGGAAGACAGTCAAAAACAGGAAGAGGGAAGGTTTCAAGGAGTTTTGCAACTCTATAAGCAGGTGGACTAGTATGAAATACGTATGGAACACGATGAGGACGCTGAAGAACAGATTTGCAAAAGTAGACTGGAATAAGTGGCAAACGAAAGACAGAAAGGAGACTATCAAGAAGGAAATAGAAAAATTAGCACCGCCGACAGTGTATAAGAAGATAGAGGTGATAGACAGAAAGAGAAAAGAGGAAGATGCTCTGGATGATGATCTGAAGTGGCAGGAATTAACAAGGGCACTTAACATGGTCAAGAGAAACTCGGCCCCAGGAAAAGATGGCATAGAGTATAAAATGATAAAAGAATTGCCACAGAACGCTAAGGTAGCACTACTAAGTATATACAACCATATATGGAGGACAGCAGAAGTACCAAAGACTTGGAAGGAATATCAGGTGTGCTTCATAGACAAACCGGGAGGAGAAAAAGTGAGGCCGATAGCGCTGTCCT
>NW_011957696.1:0-1457 GCF_000949405.1 Vollenhovia emeryi | reverse complement strand
ATAAGGTGCGCGCGTAGACACGCGCGCGCACGCGCGCGCACGCACACGGATACACACACACGCGCGCTCACACACACATGGATACATATCCACCGTAATAAAAATAAAAAAAAACGGCTCGCCGGGAATCGAACTCGGCTCGCGCGGTCGACAGTCTGACACTCGATGCACGCGGCTATCGCGTACACTTGATAAAAAAATGTTAAACGTACGCGGCTATCGCGTACATTTGATAAACATTTCCCTCTCTACAGACTTTCCTATGATATATATAAATCAGTTCGCAAGTCCACTGTGCCACAGTAGGAGATCTGTTAGTAAAGTAAATAATAATTTCGAAGAAATGGAAATCGACGACAATAATTTCGAGAAGTTATTAGATGAGACCGATGAAGAAGAAGAAGAAGAACCATTATCCGATGATAGTGATAATTTCGAGAGGTTATTAGATGAGACCGATGAAGAAGAAGAAGAATATGAACCATTATCCGACGATAGTGACAATGTCGAGAGGGTATTAGATGAGACCGATGAAGAAGAAGAAGAAGAAGAAGAAGAAGAATATCAATCATTACTCGATGATAGTGACTACATCAGTGACTCGGAGGAATATACAAAGACTACTAGGAAAAGAGTGTCTCGTCGCGAAATTCTAACGCTGAATTTATCGATGAAAAAGTGTGCCATAGATAGTTATTATTGTGACGGTAGCACATATAAATTATGTCAATGGTGTATGTGGGAGTGCAGAGACATGGATATTACATATAGTACTCGTAAACACATTACCGACTGTTACGCTAATATATACTTAATGAGGTTTAACAATTGCGTAATATGTGATAACCCATTGTACATCATATTTCCGTGTAATATGTGTCCAATTTGTACAAAATAAAAAAGTGCGACAACATGGAACAACGAGAGCAGGATTTGGTGGGGCGAGCCGACAGGCAGGAAGTGCATCAGATGCTTTTTTCCCGGTGGAAGTGTGAGGTTTGTAACACGCGCGACTTTACACAAGAAGTGAGGTGTGTGGTTGGGAGATAGGGTCTAGCATTCCTGCGTGATCACGCAGGCAGGAAGTGTGTCAGATTTGCAATGGTGGTGAGAACAACCCGAATTCTCAAGGTGACGAAGGAGAAATAAAAGCGCGAGCGATCATAGCCACAGTATTCGTAGCGTCGCGCAACGATCGAGTTCGGTGAAACATCATGTTCAACGTACAGGTTCTTAGCGATGGTGTAGAAACAATTGTTAAGTGTAAATAACCGTGTCGGTTATGAGCAGGAATACCTTAGACAGTGACAACGAGAATGAGGTTGAATTGTATTGCGACGAGACGTTATCATCATCATCCCCATGCATGTATGACTGCAATTGTGCGAAAACAGAATATGCCTTATATAATATTGTGGTGAAGGAAGACGCGCGATGGAATTTGGCATGTTATAATA
>NW_011957695.1:0-1456 GCF_000949405.1 Vollenhovia emeryi | reverse complement strand
ATGTCCATGACGCTAGTACTTGGTCCAAGTTCTAATTCCGCGAAATATGTAGCCAATCAATGTAGCTGTCCCACAAAAGCTGGAAGTTGATTGGCTACGCAATTCTCAAAACTAGAACTTGGACCAAGTACTAGCGTCATGAACATAGGTCTTAATTCGCCTGAATAGATACAGAGTTTCTAAATTTCTAAACAGTTGCTATTCTTTTCATCTACAAATAACATTGTTACAGTATGTTATGTTACATATTTTTACAATGTCATTATCAAACATTTGTACATAACAATCAGCAGTGTTTAATTTGAAAATACAGGATTTTAGTTTTAATTCTTTATATTGACCTAAACAATGTGGTAACAAGGGTCCGTTATAATGTTCTTTAGCGACAATATTATTTTCAAACTGATTTTCTAATTTTGGAATATTATTATTTTTAAAAACACGACGTATTATTTGTTCAAGTGGTTTGTCCTTTTTTCTTGTCATTTTTTTTAATTGCATCATATAATTTTCGAACGGGAAAGCTGAAAATTCATTTAAATTGCCAAATCGTATGACATCCTCATGCATGTGTGATAAATTATGTACGTTATAAGAAACAAAATCTTGTCCATAAATATCGATACTTGTTTTAACAAAGCATTTCATTAGATTTCTTGCATAATTCATCATGTCTATGTTTTTGCAAAACTCGTTACTACACATTATTAAAATAGCAACGTGTAATGTCAAGAAATGATAATAATTATTTGTTACAAGAATTTGTTTGAAAATTACTGGTCCTGTATATAATAGTACACCTAAAAAACTTACCTTTTTAAAAAAAGGTAAAAAAAGCACCAAGTCTAAGCTCCAATTCAACCGAATATATTTTGTTACTCTATCTTTTTTGCAAAAGTATAATCTCTACAAAAATATCTTTACTGCAAAAGTATCTTATTTACAAAAATAATGTCTCCACAAAAATCTTCTGTACAAAAATATCTTCTCTACAGAAATATCTTCTCTACAAAACTATCTTCTCTACAAAAGTAATGATATCAACAAATTGCGCCAAATAAAACAACGGATATTTATACAAACTAGTTGCTTTAGCATTAGTTTTTGATTAAAAAATGTTATATTTCTTAAAAATCACACTAAAGATTTTATTGGAAAAAATAATCGAGTTAATAATAAAACATCGATGAAAAGAATAGCAACTGTTTAGAAATTTAGAAACTCTGTATCTGTTCAGGCGAATTAAGGCCTGTGTCTATGACGCTAGTACTTGGTCCAAGTTCTAGTTTTGAGGAATGCGTAGCCAATCAACTTGCAGCTTTTGTGGAACAGCTACATTGATTGGCTACATATTTCGCGGAATTAGAACTTGGACCAAGTACTAGCGTCATAGACACACGCCTTAATTCGCCTGAACAGATACAGAGTTTTTAATTTCTAAACAGTTGCTATTCTT
>NW_011957694.1:0-1456 GCF_000949405.1 Vollenhovia emeryi | reverse complement strand
TCAATCCTTGATTCACAGTTGCTTTAAGATATCGGAAAACTCTCTTTACATCTTGCCAATCTTCTTCCGTGGGTTCCAACTGTCTTCTTGCCAAGTAATTCACTGCAAAAGCTATGTCAGGTCGTGTACCATTTGCCAGATACATGAGGCTTCCTATAGCCTCTCTATAAGGTACTCTTCTAATTTCTCTTTCAGTACTCTTTTCCTCTAATTTACTCTTTTTGTTTTTGTTGCTCACTTTTCTGGTGACCATGGGAGTACCCTGAGGCTTGCATTCATTCATATGGAACTTTTCTAATATGCTCTCAGTGTATCGCATTTGATGAATGTACATATATCTTTCATCTTTGTTTCGCTCTATTGTTATTCCCAGAAAGTTCTTGGGTTCTCCAAGATCCTTCGTCTCAAATATTTCACTCAGCTTCTTTCTGATTTCCTCTAATTTCTCCTAGTCATTACTCGCAACCAACATATCGTCCACATAAAGTAGTACGAACACTATTTTGGCTTCTTTCCTCCACGTGAACAGACATGGTTCATGTAGATCATTCTCCAATCCGAGTTTCTTGGCCTCTTCTGAAAACCTCTTATTCCATCTTTTTGGGCTTATCTTCAATCCGTATAAAGCTCTATTTAGTTTACACACCTTTGTTTTCTTGATGTTTTCATTTACGTCTACTCCGTCTGGAATTTCCATATATATTTCTTCTTCTAAAATTCCATTCAGAAATGCAGTCTTTACATCTAATTGGCAGGTGTATAAATTATACTTGTTTATTATTACCAGTACAGATCTGACCAGTGACAATCTCGAAACCGGTGCATATGTCTCTTTCAGATCATACACATTTCTATCTTTGCATTCTCTTGTCACCAGTCTCGCTTTGTATCTGGTTGATCCATTTGCTTCTAACTTTCTCTTAAATACCCATCTTGAATCTATTATGTTAGCTGATTTACCATTCAACATCTTAGTCGGTCTATCGACAAACGTCCATACTTGATTTGTCTCCATAGACTCAAGTTCTTCTATCACAGCGTTTCTCCAGTTTTCTCTTTCGCCGCTCTTCATAGCTTCTTCATATGTCGAGGGCTCATTATGTAGTGATGCCAGAAGACACCGACTCACTTCATCTCTATTCTCTGCATTCTGCTGGATATCTTTCACCGTTGTGTAATCAGCATAACTAGTATCCTCTATTGTTCTCCGAACATTAGTATTTTCATCATCTTCTAGTTTTCTCTTGGTTTTACTTCTAGTCATTGGAGTTTCACTTTCCTTTCGTTTGACCTTCTGCTTCTGTACATCTAATTGCTTCGATTGTTTTCTCGGTCTTCCTCTTTTCCTTTTCTCAGGAATCTCTAGTTCTTGTTTTCCCTTTTCGTCATCTTCTACGAATTCTGTCATCCAATTTTTATTTACGTCTTTTTCTTCTTCTAACTGACTATTCTTATA
>NW_011957693.1:0-1456 GCF_000949405.1 Vollenhovia emeryi | reverse complement strand
GTTTCCACCGCAAAAACGCTCACCCCAACCCGACTCTGACCCGACTCTAGCCCGACTCTGACCCTCGGTGGAACAGCAGTCTGTTACTCGCTAACGACTGCACTATCTGCGCATATCCGTTCGTTACTACTCCTTTTGTAAAGGCGGTCTTTTATGTGTGTCGGGTCGAGCGCTATTGGTCAGAAGATTTCTAGTGAGGAAAGAGAGTCGCTACAGTATTCCCCCCCGAGTGACCTGGTTAATGGGAGCGAAATGAACCTTCTTCGTTCTAAGGGTAGTCCCTGAGCTAGTGTGTATTGAGGTTGACTGGGTCTTCTTGCTATATGTCCTAGCTTGTGTTTGACGTTCGTCTGGGTCGCTTTCCAGAAACGCTGGCTTTAGTCCAGTACTCCACAGATAATATCAGTACTCGCAGTTTCTCAGCGACGAGCGTCGGCGAGTGAGACAGTGAGTCGCGTGCGAGGCGCCCACGGGTTCACACGTGTGGTTCGTAGTACCGCGAGTATTCGTTGGCCTTGTTCGTGTATTTGTTGGATTACGATTAGTGTCTGACGGCCGGGGGTTTTTTCGGTCGGTTAAGCCTGGGTGATCATCCAGTGTGCACGCGACGAACTTGCAAGTGCGGGTGGGACACAGAATGCAGGAGGCTTCGGCCTCCTGCGTGACGGCCCTCGGGGGGGGCACCCCCATTCCTCCTAATTCATCCTCCTCCCTTTCTGGCTCCCCAGAGGATCGTAGTAGTGGTGTTACGAATTCGGAACTGGTCTCAGTTAAGGTACCGCCCTCGATAGTCGGCACCGAATGCATTCCCTCAATTTTCGACGCCAAAGGACTGGATGCGCCTTCTCTAGAGGAGACCATTAACAGGCTCGAGAAGTCCCTGAAGAGAGGAAATAGCTCTAAGGACGGCAAGTCTTCTAGGATACTACGTGAGGATATCACGCGTAAGAAGGTTCGACGCGGTTCCGCTCTCGGGACCGATGCGGCCTCAACATCATTTCTACCTACAGAGAATAATTTGAATCAGTTACACGCTAAGTATATGGTGCGTCAATCCTCCATCCCGCGCTTAATAAGGACGGGATCCACTACATCGTGCCAATCATCAATGGATGTTGCATCAGCCAAAGTTGGCGGGAACAACATGGCAACAGACGCAGGGGTAACCCCCATGGATCATACCTCCAGTGCGCTTGTGCCGCCCTCTGATATCACTGCTCTTGCTTCAAGTACGCCCACCACTGGTGGCGCCCAAGGCGGTTTGGCCACAGTATAACCACAGTATAACCAGTATGCCCACTCTCTGTCGGCACCTTTGATCTGAGCGTTCTCAATTTTCCGCCATGTTTTTATTATATCCAACAGTGTATCAACGGCTAAAAGTGCCTGGGCCCTTTTCAGGATCGTATCCAGGAAAGGCGCATACGAACTGGCGTACATTATTTATTGTAAATAC
>NW_011957692.1:0-1456 GCF_000949405.1 Vollenhovia emeryi | reverse complement strand
TGGCGTCACGCTGGTTCACCAATGGCCAATGGTTGGTAAATTGTTGGATTTTATATTGAGCCAACATTATGCCAACATTGGGCCTCGATAAGACAGCGATAAAATAGCAAAAAAAATTAGGAATAGATTTTTTATTTGTTATTTTTATTTTCTCTACATCAGAATTAGTAACCTTCTAATCTCTTAATGTTATTTTATAATTAAAATACCATATGTGAAAAATTTGTTTTACCACTGCTGGATTCGAACCTGGGATCATCAGCTCTTCAGTCTTCTATCCTATGTCCTCGGCTACTCATATTCTTGCATGAAGATACATAAAAGTTATATCTTATATAAATGATTTTGTCATGTGTTGACCACCCTTACATCTGAAAATTTTCTACACTCTACAGGTATCTAAAAATGATAACAAAAATAGGCCTAATAACGATTTTCGATATATACTTAATTTAAATTAACTCAAAAGTTACAAAAATTACGAGTAATATGAGTTTTGTAGGCAAAATTTAACGAGCTGGTATGCTGGATGTTTTTTAAAAAATAAATAAAGTTTTATTCTTAACTATTTACATCGGTGAACGTTTCGACTTCACTTACAATTAGTCTTTCTCAACACCACATTGTTAAATTATAAAATTGAATAAATACATTCTAAATAGATTTGTTAAATAAGAAATAAGTAAAATATAAATAGATTTTTGTTAAAATATAAAATTGAATAAATAAATTATAATTAAATAGTAAATAAGTAAATAGTAAAATCGTCCGATATACATTTCTCCAAAAATAAAATGTGTAAATGATTGTCCCCCCTGTATATTGATTATAGTCATTAAGGTAAAATTAATAATAAGAAGAAGGAGAGTACGTCCAGTCACTTAATTCAAAATTTTTCTACAAACTTAAGACGGACAGAGGCCAACAGCAATCGTTAACTTATTCTATTCTATTTATTATTAATTCATTATTAATTTATTATTTTACTTATTTTATTATTATAATACTTAATTTATTATTATAATATATTAATTTTACCTTAATGACTATAATTAATATACAGGGGGGACAATCATTTACACGTTTTATTTTTGGAGAGATGTATATCGGACAATTTTACTATTTACTTATTTACTATTTAATTATCATTTATTTATTCAATTTTATATTTTAACAAAAATCTATTTATATTTTACTTATTTATTATTTAAAAAATCTATTTAGAATGTATTTATTCAATTTTATAATTTAACAATGTGGTGTTGAGAAAGACTATGTGAAGTCGAAACGTTCACCGATGTAAATAGTTAAGAATCTTGGATCTCCAATCTTGGGCCAAAAAATGGTTTTATTTAGGTATGCCAAAATAGGTTCATGCATGACGAACCAAATATCGGCTTTAAGTAGAATTATCAATGTTGGGGACAAGATATGTTGCCGAATATTGGCCGAACTT
>NW_011957691.1:0-1456 GCF_000949405.1 Vollenhovia emeryi | reverse complement strand
CCTGTATTACCGTCCTATATTCTGTGACCCAGCGTCAGTTTTGTTTACTTCCGGTTAAATCTAACTAAGTTTATTCCGATCCGGCCGCGTACTCCTGTACCGCAATTTAATCCGTCTAATCCTTTTCTTTTCCTTGTATTTTCTTTATAGGGCGGACTCGATGTGATCTACTAATCCTTTCCTTTTCATTATATTTTGATCACAGGGCGTACTTTTGTAATTACCACGATTTCCTTGTATATATATCCTCTGAATAAACCACGTTCCTATTGTTTCACCGTAAAACACCTGTAAGACTTATTTCCGATCCCTTCCAAGCGATTGACTCTATTAAGCAAATTAAGATCTACTTTGCCTCCTTTCCTCCCGACGGCCCTGGAGCTGAGCATATTCGGCAACAGGAGGAACGGAGGATTCACTCGAACCGACACACAGCACGTCAAATACCGACCGCGAGAACGCTAGCTCCTCCAACCGTCAATCGGAACCGCGTGTCCGATTGAGTACATTATTTATTCGAGTAATAAATAATTCCTGCCGGAATCCTGTCCGGAACCGGGAGGAGCTAGACCTTAGAACATATATACCTGGAAGGGGAATGAAGGCTTGAGCCTGTGTCCAAGTTGGGTGCGAGAGAGAAAGGTAGAGATTAACCTTTGCTCGCAATGCGCAAGCGTAGAGATGACGTCACGTCACGTTCACCGTGCTGTTTCCTCCGGACACATTTCAATTCCCTATTCCCCAATAGGGGAACGTGACGTGACGTCATCTCTACGCTTGCGCATTGCGAGCAAAGGTTAATCTCTACCTTTCTCTCTCGCACCCAACTTGGACACAGATCTTTTCCACGGGAAGTATAGGGCATTCCCCTTCCAGGTATATATGTTCTAAAGGCTTGTGTCCACGATGCTAGAACTCGGTCTAAGTTCTCGGATAGAGTTCTCGCACAGACTTCTCTTGTCTCGGATGAATCTAGAAAGCGTTATAGTATAGGGCGTTCGAAAATATCACCTCAGTGCTCCCATGTATCATTTTATCCTTGTTGTTCACCGAATTAAGCAAGGATAAAACGATACATTATAGGAGCACTCGGGTGACGTTTTCGAACGCAGTCTGTATAATAAAAATTACCGCGGCTAACATATACTCTAACCTACAAATATAAAACATCTACTTCAGAAACAAGTAAGTTAATATATTTAATCTTGATTATTCTTTCATATAAGAGTATTTTTAACGTTTTCTTTCTAAAACAAGGTATAATAATTTAAATATTTCTTATTTTAATTTTTAGAAACATTTGATTGTAAACTTTAATATTTCTCAACTAGATAAGTACATTAAAATTATGAAGATATCTTCCAAAGCTAGAAAATTAATTACAATCGGTCTGATTATTAAAATGGTGGAAAGAGAAGAGATAAAGAAGAAAAAATTTTATGAACAAGAAAGACAG
>NW_011957690.1:0-1456 GCF_000949405.1 Vollenhovia emeryi | reverse complement strand
CTAATTTTTTATCTTACTTCTATGACATATTTATTAAAATATAAATTTTTAAAGTAATTAATCGCTCGTGACAAGGTCCTAATATTAATACAATATTTTTATACATTTTACATCGGTGGATGTAAACACTGAAGTGCTATTTAATATTATAAAATGAAACTAAATTAGATAAATGACATTATAAAATTACATAAAGTTTATAATCAATAATTTTCTATGATAAATTTTCACATTAATGATGCTTGTGATTAAAATTATATCAATTTTATACTTTATATTTTAATATAACCTAAACATAAAATAAAAACAAATAAGTAATGTTCGTAAAATTATAAAAACAATATTTCCATATATTATAAAGATATATGTAAATTAATTTTTTTCACATCACTTACAAAGGAAGAATGACATTTTCACAGATCTATAGGCAATATGAAAATGAAATTGTACAAAAAATGTCTTGTAATATTATGAGGAATAAAACAAATTTTATTTTTAACTAAAAAATGTTTAGGATTATATTACTGTAATATTTTATATATTACAGTTAGTACAAGACAAATCTAACATAATAATGAGATCAACACTTGTGAGCAAGTAGAGAGCATCCAACTGAATAGGAAAATTATCTGCTATTTTACTAAGAGCACAATAGTTTTTAAAATACAAATTAAAGCAAACGGTACTCTGCCTCTGACCAGGCTGATATTAACTATTGAAAATCAGTCAAAGTCAAAGTCATGTTGCTTTATTCGTGTTTACAGAGCTCATTCCACTGAGTGTACTCATTTAATAAATTTTTAATTAGTGTCATAATAATTATTGTGCAGTTTGCAGAACAATTCCAGATTTTCTTATTAAATTTAATACTTTCTAGCTCAAGCATTAACCTCATTATTATCATAATATAATATAATTTAAAAAGAAACGATATCTTATTAATTTCGAAGGTAATGTAAAAATTCGAGTATAGAAGACAATGATATTGTGTAACATTAATGAAAAATAATGTCTGATACCTGCAAGTTTTTCGTAGGAGATGGTCAACATGCCGTCAGTCCCCGCCTCCACGGAGGCGGGCGGCAGAGGTTATGGACGCCTCTGCCGCCCAAAAGAGTAGTGGACTCCTCCCCCTGCGGGGGGAGTCCCCTCTCCCCCCACGTTATCGGGGGGAGGGAGCGCGAAGGCCCGCCTGTCAAACGGCGCGCGGTGGTGTATTCACGGGCGGTCTCTCCTGGCCCCTGCTTCCTTCCGGCGATCGCTTCCTCGAGCTCGAATTCGGACTCGGCCGGGACGTAGTACTGCCGGAAACAAGTTTCGAAGTCCTTCCAGCTCTGCCAGTCGTCCCGGTTGTTGCGGTACCATAGTAGCGCCGAGTCTCGGAACAGCAGCGGTAGGCATGGGCGTAGTTGTTCTGGCGTCATGTCATAGCTGATGCGGAGGTCCTCCAGTCGCT
>NW_011957689.1:0-1455 GCF_000949405.1 Vollenhovia emeryi | reverse complement strand
CACCTACGGGCTCTGGACGGGCACCCAATATGAAGACGGCGCCCGGGGCCGGAAAGACCGGCGGGGGCAAAGACAGGGCCGAGACACGCGGGGAGGTGGCAGCCCGGAGCAGCAAGAAGAGGAGAGCTCCGAGGACAGCGGCGGTGTCGCTAACATTCCCTAAGGGAATGTACGAGGAGGGATTGCGGACCATCAGGTCCAAGATCAGACTCGAAGAGATCGGCATCGAGGAGGTGAGGCCTAGGAGGGCAATCACGGGTGCGCTCATCCTGGAGATACCCGGGGAGAACGCGCAGCCCAAGGCGGACACCCTGGCACAGCGTATCAGGGAGGTTGTCGGGGACGCAGAGGGCGTGAGGGTAACGCGCCCCGTAAAGCTGGCGGAGCTCCGGATCCGGGATCTGAACGACTCCATCTGCCAAGAGGAAGTCAGAGGGGTAGTCGAGAGGGTAGGGCTGTGCTCGGGACAGGACGTGAAAGTCGGCCCGATTAGAAAGGCCACTAACGGCCTGGGGTCTGTCTGGGTCCAGTGCCCGCTCGACGCTGCCAAGCGAGTGGCGAAGCCCGGCCGCCTGAAGATCGGCTGGGTATCTGCGCGGGTGGACCTACTCGAGGAAAGGCCGTTGGTCTGCTACAAGTGCCTTGAACGCGGCCACGTCAGGGCACAGTGCAGGAGTCGGAAGGACCGATCAAACACCTGCTACAGGTGCGGTGAGGAGGGGCACAAATCTGCCGAGTGCTCCGCCAAGCCAATGTGCATTGTCTGCAGGGATAGGGGTCTGCCTCATGCACACAAGGCAGGAGGTGCAGCATGCCCGCCTGTCTCAAAAAGGGCAGCCAAGAAGACACGGCGAGAGGAGAGGCAGCGAACTTCGACGCAGACGCAGGGGTCGGAATCGCGCAAGCAAGAGACGGTCAGCACGGTGGCGAACCTCATTGACCTCTCAATGGAGGTTGACGAGGAAAAGGAAGGGTCCCTGGAATGGGACCATTCCGACACCCTAGCGGGACTCCGAGGCGAAGGCTCGGAGAACGAAACGCAGGTAAGGAAGGACCTACCCGCGGACGGAGGTGCAAGCGGCCTGGAGGAGGCTGTGAAGCCAGGGCCTTCACAGAATTAAAGATTCTCCAGGCGAATCTCAACCACGCCCGCGGGGCGCAGGATTTGTTCCTGCATACCCTCGCGGAGCGTGGTTGCGGAATCGGCATTGTATCGGAGCCGTATCGTGTCCCTGACCACCCTTGCTGGGCAGGGAGCTCCGACGGCTCCGCAGCCATAGTGTGGAGGAGGACAGGCGAACGGGTGCCCTGCTCCAAGCTACGAGGGGGGGAAGGCTGGGTCCTCGCCGAGTGTGGACCGCTATTTATTATGGCGGTTTATCTGAGGCCTAGTCTTAGCAGGTCCGAGCTCGAGGATAGGTTGGACGAACTCGAGCTGGAGCTAGGAGGAGTCCT
>NW_011957688.1:0-1455 GCF_000949405.1 Vollenhovia emeryi | reverse complement strand
TCGATGAGCGAGAAGTGGAGCGACGCGCGAGATACACCATGGTGGGAAAAAACCTTGGTGCGGCGGGGAGCGCGGCGCGGGCGGCGAGCGCCGCAGCGAGCGCGAGCGACGGGCGACCCGAAGCATAAACATGTATCTCGCGCGTCGCTCCACCTCCCGCTCATCGATCGATTTTCTTAAATGCCTTCCGAGTCCGGCCTACCGTATTCTGCATCCTCATTCGCTCAGACGTGTAAGTTAATTACTCGATAACTATTGTTACTTTTGTACCGCAGCACATGATATTTCTCTTTAGTTTAACCCAATCTACCACTATTTTCAAGTTGGCTACTTCTGCATGAGACACCCTGTATAACTTTTTTTCAGTTTGACCCAATCTACTATAATCTTTGGAATGGCCCAAATCGAATCCGACACCCTGCATAAGCAAACGTTTCAGTGTCATACAAGTGTCATACAATTGTCATACGCAAATACATATGGATATTCACCTTCCATTGCTCGTATAATTATTGGCCTGTTGTTTTTTATTTGTCAAAGTTTTTATAATTAAACTTTTTTTTAAATTTCTATCTTGTTTGTTATAACTTTGTCCTGATTTTCTCATCGTTTAGTCAAAATGTTGACAAGTGGATTTTAGCCACAACCATCAACTATAAAAACATAAACATTTTGTAGGCTTACTAATCACCACTACTTTCATTATCTTTTCCATCACTTTTTACAATATATTAATATAATTTTAATATACTATACATATAAAGGTGTATTTAAAAAAAATTGCATCAAATTTTTTGTTTTAAATTTATACAAATAGATAATGATTTTAATATTGTGTTTCTATAAATAATATTATGCAACAGGTTAGAACTGCAAAAACGACTACCATGGCTAGAATTACAAGAGAAGCCTCCTATTGATACACAAAGCTCTACAACTGAAACAGTGAACGTGCCATCCTCCTAAATATTATTTTTAAAATCCTAAACAACTATAGTTATTTATGATATGATTCATTGCTAAACTTGTTATGAAAATTATATTTCTTATTATTGCAATATGTTAGTTGAATAATATAATATGTCTCACAATCAGTATAGTATATGGCAAGTAAACAATTTTAAATTTATAAATGTGAATAATGTAAGTTTAAGAAATATATGTTTTTCTTCTATCTTGTTTCACTTTGTTGTGCATTTGGATCTGTTGCTAAAGTGTAATTTATTTTATATAGTAAACAACATAGGGATTATGTGTATTATATATATGTATAATAAAATAATCTAATAAATTACCTTTACAAGGATATATTTTAACTGCAATACTTGTATATTCATTTGTGATATGTCCCGGGAAAAAATTTTCACATATGATCATATATGTATAATCATACAGGGTGTTTGATTCGATATGGACGACCCCAAAGATTATAGTAGATTGGGTTAAACTGAGAAG
>NW_011957687.1:0-1455 GCF_000949405.1 Vollenhovia emeryi | reverse complement strand
AAGAGATATTTTCTACGCCACTGCTGACGCTTCCGCAAAATTCAACAGTGTTGGATCCTCGCTGCTTGACGCTTGCTGCTTGCTGCGTGCAGTCTGCACCAGGCTTGAAGCCTGCTACAGACTGCACGCAGCAAGCGGCAAGCGTCGAGCAGCGAGGATCCAACACTGCTGAATTTTGCGGAAGCGTAGTTCAGCAGTGGCGTAGAAAATATCTCTTCGTTGATTGGCTGCTGCTCGACGCTTGCTGCTTGCTGCGTGCAGTCTGTAGCAGGCTAAAGGTGCCTTTTCATACGCAGCATGCAGCAGCAGCAAATTAGTCACGTGATCCAAATTCACTAAAGCATATTTGCTGCTCATGGAAAAGGAATAGCTGCAGCAGCACTGGCCGGCTAGATCGCGTGTCTGCTGCTTTGCTGTTCGTTCAATTGAACTTCACAGCGATGAAGCAAAATATGGTGAAATTTATTTTGCAGCATCTAGTAACAATTCTTCAACCAATAGCAGCGAGTTGCTGCGGCAGTATGCTGCGCATGAAATGGTACCTTAAAGCGCTGGATACAGTTCCCCCACTCTGTCTCCCTCGATCGACGCGCATAAAGTTACCGTCTCGTCGTTTTGTCGCTGTGAAGTTCGAAGTGATTCAACTTCAGCATAAAATAGCCTTATTTAAATAGTTTTGTTTCGTTGCAAGAAAAATGAATTTCAACGACGGCAGTGAACATTGGAACGAGGTTAGTAGATAATGTGTTATTAATATTAATTATTTAATTAAATTGTAGAGGTTACGGTGTCGTTTCCTAACCTCTTTAGCTATTACCGACGCCAATTTATTTCGCAACGTTGCCGACAAAATAATGTTTGGGTCATTTAAACGCACTTTTACACGCATCCTTAATAAAATTACTTCACTTTGAATAAAATTATGAATAAACTCTGAAGGAAAACAATCCTCAGCGATTAGCGATTTGTCGCTCCATGAAATAGTAGCCGGTGTTTAGCGCTGGCTTTTTGTCGACGGCTCACTCGGGCTCACAATCAGACAGGGAGGCAGAGTGGGGGAAGCCGCTCAACTGTATCCAGCGCTTTGACGCTGCATGAAATGGCACCTCTATTTAGCGTGTAATTGAAATAAGCAAACTCTCCTTCGCCAATATTTTTAGATTGCACAATTGACGCTGTTAACGCCAAGGAAAGCTAAAATCTTTTTAGCTTTTTCCACTTGACGCTGACTTCGAGTTGACGCTCGATTTGAGTGCCAAGACGCTCTATTTAGCGTGTAATTGAAATAAGCAAACTCTCCTTCGCCAATATTTTTAATTTTTACCTTATTATTAATTTAAACCTTAAGGTACATTTTCATGCTGACGCTTGACGCTCACTTCGAGCGTCAAACTAGCGACTCTGGGGACTTTTTTGAATTGTAGCGTCAAGTGGAAAAAGCTAAAAAGATTGTAG
>NW_011957686.1:0-1455 GCF_000949405.1 Vollenhovia emeryi | reverse complement strand
CAGTATCAGAGTCTCCCAGCCCTGATGATGCAGACTGCAACGCCTGCGAAACGTCGGCACCACACTGCAAACGGACGCGGCAACCATCCGGAAGCCATGAAGACTAAAGAAGACAACAGCCGCGAAAGCCTGAAAGCCAAAAAAGCCACATAGTGATAGTTAAACGGTGCCTTTTTGAAGTGACCTCCGACCAGCCACATCCTATCAAAGAACCCTTCGGTTCTCGTCAGAGAACACCTCCGGAGCGAGCAAGAGGGAAAATACACCGCGCACGGAGCGGCGCGGCAACAGTATTATGCAATTACTCTTCTTTCAATAAATTTTCGGCTTCAGGATCAATGGTCTTTATTTTTTTTGTCGACCATTTTCTAAGAAAAGTTATAAATGGATCTGAAGAAATTAGTAATTTATGCATAATATCTTCGTTTGTTAGTAAACGAGAACATTTTCTTGTATTGTAAAGACGAAAACGTTTGAAATGGTCGACAAAAAAAATAAAGACCATTGATCCTGAAGCCGAAAATTTATTGAAAGAAGAGTACTTGCATAATACCTTTGACTATAATAATATTAAAATTGTAATTATATTTAAAAAACCTTTGTTTAGCGACAGATAAGACAAATACAAAACAAAAAAATATAAAAAATAAATATTTAAAAAATGAAAAAATTAATAAATAAATATAAAAATAAAGAAATATATGTACTAATAAATAAGTAAATATGAGAAAAATACAAAATACAAAATTATTCTAGTAAAAGAATATATTCAGTCAAAACATGCATTTCTTTTAAAGTTAACAGCGAGATTGACAGCAGTCAATAGTCAAATCTTAATTTTTTGGTCAAATTCATGCTCACAAGGGGAGGGCCAACATCTGTCCTCTCCGATTTTAATGAGCTTGATATATGTTGTAATACTACACCTCCCTTAATGATAGGTAAAACCATTCGACGCACCTCTCAAGCATTCGCGAGAAAAATTTATTTAAAATTGTCCACATGCGTATGTACCGAGTCGCTCACATTACATAAAATACATACATATGTATAGTAATTCTACATGAATTTATACAGGGTGAGTCACAACATTTGTGACAACGCTCGTGAGAAAGAAGGGATCGAGATGAACAGAAAAGTCCTGTACCATTTTAATGAGCTTGTCCGCACAGTCTATCTGTGGCCGCGGGCCGATTCGCGCTCGTCGCTTGTAACGTAAATCGAACCGCGGCCACAAAGTCTGTAGTTGCTTGTGTGTCGTATATACATGTCGTATATACCGAAGCTCGGTGAAAATTTTGTGAGCGACTCGGTACATACGCATGTGGACAATTTTAAATAAATTTTTCTCGCGAATGCTTGAGAGGTGCGTCGAATGGTTTTACCTATCATTAAGGGAGGTGTAGTATTACAACATATATCAAGCTCATTAAAATCGGAGAGGACAGATGTTGG
>NW_011957685.1:0-1454 GCF_000949405.1 Vollenhovia emeryi | reverse complement strand
CGGCAAACTCACCTACAGGTCAGTCGTAATCTATCCGTCAGATATAAAAGTGCTCTGTAACACGCGTCCTATCGTGGAAATGTCCGACGACTTATTAATACTACACTTCAATCCAATAATTTGCGAAATCCACATGTAAGTTACTATATAATAAGTTTAAGCAGCACTAAGTAAGGCATGTAACAGTGAAACTAAAACATTCACCGTTTTATCTTTCACGGTTCAAATACATGTAAGCACAAATCACTTGAGAAGGACCACAATCCGGATGGTCGAAACGTAGTGGATATAATTCAATAAAGTTTATGCCAGTTGGGTCGACTAAATCACTCAATATTGCTAATAAAATTGTTTTTATTGTCCTTTATATGTTTTTTATTCAATATAACAAAAAATTTTAGTTCAGTGTAACAAAAGACTCAACTAA
Organism: Vollenhovia emeryi; assembly: GCF_000949405.1. Classification (NCBI taxonomy): domain Eukaryota; kingdom Metazoa; phylum Arthropoda; class Insecta; order Hymenoptera; family Formicidae; genus Vollenhovia; species Vollenhovia emeryi. The sequence continues at coordinate 1,027 of NW_011957685.1, read as the reverse complement.
ATTATTCTATACATTACAATACGTTTATTTGAACCAACTAAATATTTTGGTTACAGGAAGTAAACAGCGTCAATTAAATTTTTTGTTTACTCTTACCAAACATTTGGTTGATCCTATTTTAACCAAATTTTTTGGTTCAGCGTACCAAATTTTGGTTTCGTCAACCAAATCTTTTTTTCAGTGTGCTCTCTCACAGCATCCCTATTCCCCCTCGCGCCCGAGCGACGAGCGGGGGAGAAGCGGGCCGAAGCGCGAGCGGATTTCGTTCCGGGGCCGGCGGGAAAAGTTGCGCGCGGCAGCATGCGAGCGGGCCGCGTCGCCGTGTCTTCAACAAAACAGTTTAGTTGAAGTAATTTTTTACAGTTACCAAATATCTTGTTTTATATAACAAAACATTTAATTATCTCTACTAAATCTATTTTTCTGTCGTGTTGTCTGGACCAAATGATTTTGTTCTTATTTTCATCCCTATCTAAAAAAGGCATTGCGAGTTCATTGTTGTCGCTTTTCCGCGATGCCGATTGGCTCTCTCGAAACTCGATTTCGATCTTGTTGCGAGTCGATTCTCTTCGACTCGCGGTTTTGACAGTTTGCATTTAAGAGGGTTATTTTGACAGTTTATGTGTCGATCTCGTTGCGAGTCGTTCACTTCGAATTGCGGTTTCGACAGTTTGTATTTAAGAGGGTTATTTTGACAGTTTATGTTATGTGTATGAAGAAGGAGAAGAAAGGGAAGATAGAAAAAGGAGGAGGAAGAGACGATAAAATTAGCTTTTGCGATGACAATTAATAAGTCACAGGGACAAACATTTGACAAAGTAGGAATAGATCTTCGCAAAGATGTTTTTAATTATGCACAACTTTATGTTGCCTTTTCACACGTTCGTACTTGGCAAGCATTAAAAGTTTATCTTGGTAATCAGCGAGATAATAAACAAGTTAAAAACTATGTATATAAATAAATATATATATAGTTGATTTTTTCCTTTAAATTAAAAATAAAATCAAATAAATAAAACCTATAGTC
>NW_011957684.1:0-1454 GCF_000949405.1 Vollenhovia emeryi | reverse complement strand
ATGAGGTTTCGACAATTGTCTTTTTCTTTTACTGGTCCTCCCAAAAATTTTATATACGCATACATAATGTTTACATCCTTTAATGGCGTGATGGTGTTGTACTGCACATTACTCACAACAAACACGAGATACGAGGCGATAATACCATGTTTTCTATAAAAAAGTAAAGAGAAAAACGGCGTAATGGTGTCCTACCATTGGAATGTATACAGAAAACACACCAGTAATGGCGGGAGCATGGACTTTCGCATATAAAGTTCATAAGCACATGCATAAATAAATTAATTGTAAGAAAATTGACCATAAGTAAGTGCATAAAGAAATGGACCAATCTGCAATTTCCTTATGTAGTATATATATATACTTATACACCATGCAAGAGAATGTACTCTCCGCTTAAAAATATAAGGGATGCGTTTACGACGTAGTGAATGCGTGCCGTTGATAGCATTCTATTTCGATCGGTTGCACATCAAATATCAAACTAAGATGGTTTATATTTTAATACAATAAACAGTAAGTTACAGTCGTTTAACTCGGTATTTTTTGCAACCCACAGATAGACTTTATATTTTATGAAACATTTAAGAGCATCAAGAGATATAGGAAATGGTGCCAGAAATAGTTATTAAACAAAATTTTTTAAGGCAAGATACACGTCAACTTACATTTTCGGTACTTGGTGATGATGAACTTTTAAACCGTTCAATAGGATTATCGGCATCAGAATTAGTTTCAGGTGCAGACATCAACAAATGCGAGGGAACAGATTGCAATCTTTTCTTATCCATCAATTCTTTGATGTTTTCTTTGGAATCTACAAATGCAAAAACGTTTGTATGTGTGTGTGTGTGTGTGTGTGTGTGTGTTGTGTGCACACGCGCGATTACGCGTGCATGTGTATACGTGGGTACACATGCGCGCGCGCATATGCAAAAAAGCCTATATAACATACATACCTGATAATAGTAAGACACATCCGGGATAAAATTGTTTTTCATATTTGATTTGGTAACTCTCTTATGAGTTTCTTAATGAAAATGCTGAATACATGAGGTTTCGACAATTGTCTTTTTATCTTTTACTGGTCCTCCCAAAAATTTTATATACGTATACATAATGTTTACATCCTAATGGCGTGATGGTGTTGTACTGCACATTACTCACAACAAACACGAGATACGAGGCGATAATACCATGTTTTCTATAAAAAAGTAAAGAGAAAAACGGCGTAATGGTGTCCTACCATTGGAATGTATACAGAAAACACACCAGTAATGGCGGGAGCATGGACTTTCGCATATAAAGTTCATAAGCACATGCATAAATAAATTAATTGTAAGAAAATTGACCATAAGTAAGTGCATAAAGAAATGGACCAATCTGCAATTTCCTTATGTAGTATATATATATACTTATACACCATGCAAGAGAATGTACTCTCCGCTTAAAAA
>NW_011957683.1:0-1454 GCF_000949405.1 Vollenhovia emeryi | reverse complement strand
AAGTCTTATGCCATTTCAAAAAGGCATATTATTGACTAATAATTCGTTGAAACTAATTTTTGCCTACATTAAAGACAAATATTCAGATGAAAATTTTCAACCACAATACATAATGTAAGCTATGGGTCGGTAATGCAGAAACAAACAGAACTCTTTATTATAGTTGCTATTTATTAGCTGCAAGTTGGCTCGCGTCAACTTCGCTCGCCATGTTGTACTCGACTACTGTTCTCCTTCTCTATCGCTTTCTTCTCGCTCCACGCCACCTATCTCTTCCGGTTCACGCTCGCTCAGCCTATCACCGCTGTGGCTTACAACTTCGGTCGTCCTGACTCCAAGGCCGCCTCGGCCGTCTTGACTAAACTCTCTACGCCAAGGTTTCATGTTCGAGCTCTCCCAAACCCCTTGGTATGGTCGCTGAGAGAGCTGAAACCCCTCTACATCTCCTAACACGTATCGGTTATTCCGCAATCGCCTTTTTACGCAATATGGGCCTTTATACGCCGGTTTTAACTTATTCGATATACCTACTGTCGCGTCAAAGTTTCGTACCATAACTAGGTTACCTTCCTCGTACTCATTTGCTGGTTTTCTTTTACTATTCACGTATTGCTCATTATACGTTTGACTTCTCGCAATTCGCTCAACTGCTTTTTCCCGAATCTCAACTAAATCACGCTCGCTATCGCAGTTTTTCTCTAATACATTTTCCTTCACATAATCTACGATACTCCCTCTCTGTTCAACGCCGAACAACAAGACGCTGGGTATCGCTCCTGTTGATTTACAATGCGTGTTATTTATAGCAAATTCGACATCTCGTAAGGCCATAGGCCAGCTGTCCTCGCCGCTAAGCTTTCCTAGAACTGAAGCCAATACTCGGTTGTACCTCTCAACTTGGCCGTTCGCTTGAGGTGATCCGGTAGCCACCTTTACATGCTTAACATTCTGTTCCGACAAGAAGTTCTCAAACTCTTGGGATGTGAACGCAGATCCCCGTAATCAGTAATAAGAAGCTTTGGTCTACTGTAGGCTAGGAAATATTCGCGTAAACATTTGATCGTTTCTGAGCTGGAAGTTGACTTTACTGAATACAATTTTACGAATTTCGTAAATGCATCTACCACCACGAGTACATGCTTCTTTCCGACACTGTTTCTTCCGATTGGGCCAAAATGGTCCACGTGCAACGTAGCGAAAGGAGTATTTCCTTTAGGCAAACTATGTACATAACCTTCTATTTTTCCGGTAGGCTTCGAATACGCGATACATTTAAAACAGTTTTTAATGAATTGATCGACCTTTTCTCGCAGCTTCGGAAACCAGTAACTCTGCAGTATGATGTCGCATGTCTTTTCTATTGCAAAATGACCCAATTTGTTATGGTAGCGGTACATAATTTCATATTCCATTCCGCTCGGTACGTAGAACAAAAGTTTTTCTTTCCATTTCCT
>NW_011957682.1:0-1454 GCF_000949405.1 Vollenhovia emeryi | reverse complement strand
GGTGTTTTCCCCCGATCTCGGGGCTTGAATAATTGTCACCGGCGACGCCGCCCGTTATAGCGGCCACTCAACCGGCGTGTTAACGCCGCCTTGCATTAAACCCGTTGTCATTTTTATTTATATTATTTGTCTGGATTTCTTTTCGTGTACGTCCCTCCGTGTGTTCCGTCCGTCGTGAGAATCCCCGACGTCCCGTAGCCTCTGGAATTTTGGCGGCAACCACCGCCCCGCCCCTCTACCGTTAGGCGAGCTAGCCCGCCCGTGACCCGGGCCGCTCCTTTTTGTTCGCGCGATTTCGCGAGTTTCGCGACGTGACGCGTGAAAGACCGCGTCTGGCGCCCAACCTTCGTTTTCGCGTGGAGCTTTCGGCCCGCGGCACGGTACGCGCGGAGCTCTCGAGATCCTGCTCCTTTCCGGCGCGTTATCATCTCCCTTTTGGGTTTTTGACGACGACCCGATCCGTCCGTATCCCGCGCTTCTCGCGCCCGGCGACCGCGCTCCCCGTCGCCGGCGCGCCTTCGCCTTACGATCCGCGCGCGACAGCGAGAGCGGGACGGCAACACCCGTCCGTCCGTATACAACGGGAGGGCGGAGAAAAATTACAAGAAAGGAAAACATCGTCGCAATACACAAAGACGAAATAATCTGTACCAAGCCAATGTAAATGTCCACCGTGGCAGGTTCTGCGACAACGCTGTTGCAAAAAAAAACAATTAAATGAGGATGAGAATAAATGCGTGTGCTTCAAAATGCTGAGACTCAATCGTGAATCTCTTCTTTTAGCGTAAACTCTTTAAACATGCCTAGACATGTAAGGCACGGCGCAAGAGCTCAGGCGTAGGCGTTGGAAATAAAATTAGTTTATTTCGCTTGCGCCGCTGCACCACGACCCTACGAACGGGAAAAATCCTCTTGCGCCTGTGCTCGCGCTCTTGCGCCGCGCTTTACGCCTTATTTTGCGCCCTATACGCTCGTCTAGACGAGCCGTTAAGCGACTTTGTAAATGTACGTATAACCTGAAAACCTTGTGAAACGGTTTTCTCATTAAGTACGATAGAAATACTAAAAATATTATGAAAATTGTGTGTGCACTTATCTTTACAAACTATATATTCTGTTATTTTATAGGAATATTGCAAATAAACGAAAGATTACCTTAGATTAAAATCGCGTGTTGGTACCGTCACGTTTTATCGCCATGGAACGAACAGGAAAGAGAACGACATCAGCGCTATTCCTATGTCCACGGCGCTATTGGAAATGACGTATACAATATGGCGTATGGAGACACATCCATTAATGGTCCAAATGAGTACATTCAAACATGTCCATTTTGGGATATTCAAAGTGTGTCCACAAATGGACATCTTATGGATGTTTTATAAAGTCCACGGATATTCCGACATGAAATGGACACGAAACGGATATCCATGGGATATCAGGTGCTGTCTGGG
>NW_011957681.1:0-1454 GCF_000949405.1 Vollenhovia emeryi | reverse complement strand
TCAAGCGAATCGGAGAGGAAGTCGATTTTATGCACAATTACCCCAAACTTTTTTGTTAATAACTTTCTAACGAATAACGACCGCCGGCTAAAAACTTCTAAGAGTTACTCAGGAGGGTGTCCTTGACAACGTATGTCAAGATCAAGGTCATCGGAAGGTGGGGTCTTTTTATGCACATTTACCGAAAATTTTTATTTTTTTTCAATAAAATCTTGTACCAAAACCATTACTGGTTTTTATCGTAATGATTGTGGAAATACAGTACTGATTCAATACTGGATTAGTAAGTACCTAACAGTCAATCAGTTGAACTATAAATTTATATAAATATATACATATATATACTTGTCTGTATATTCACATACACATATACATAGAATGTTCGGCAAATATACACATGTATATTGCATGGATATACATTGCATATACAGCGCATTGCATTTGCACATACCTACGATATCCAATGTATGTCGTTGATGTATTACTGCATGTTCATAGGACATGTCATATACACTGATGTATATGCAATGTATATACATTGGATGTCAAAATGCTATCTGGGTTATATATGTATAACACGTATCTTTCTTCTACCGTAACCATTCTGTAAATATCTCATTCGGGCAATAACGTATCGACAGCACCGATGAAAAGAATAGCAACTGTTTAGAAATTTAGAAACTCTGTATCTATTCAGGCGAATTAAGGCCTGTGTCCATGATGCTAGACTTGGTCCAAGTTCAAATTCCGCGAGATATATAGCCAATCAATATAGCTGTTCCACAAAAGCTGCAAGTTGATTGGCTACGCATTTCTCAAAACTAGATATAATTAACGACTACGCAGCGTGCCTCTGTCGCCGGCAGACGCGCAACCCATTGTACCGCTCTGTATCGTTTTGATACACCCTGTACATACACTTCGATGCCACGACTATGAGTGACACGTCTATTAAGCTGACACAGCCACTTCAGCACACTCGAATAAAACATATACAGAAATTTAGTGCTCTCTTGTTGCTAATTTGTTGCTCAATTCCCGATTTTGTTGCTCCAGCCGATTCGAAGAAAATTGTGTGTGTGCTAACTTTAGATTAAAGTTAGCAGGCACATTTAAAAAAAATAAAAAATAAAAAAACACATCATGTTTTTTAGCGTGAATTTGTTGCTAATTAGTTACTCTATTCTGGATTTTGTTGCTCCACCCCTAACCCTCGAGAACCACCCCTAGCCCTCCTACACCAGCACACCACCTTCAAACAGAGAATTAATGAGATATCTCGATGGAAGACGGTTCTACGATTTTGTTGCTTGCCACTCGCGATGAATCCGATTTTGTTGCTCCACCCCTAACCCTCGAGAACCATCCCCTAGCCCTCCTACACCAGCACACTACCATCAAACAGTGAATTAATGAGATATCTCGATGAAATACGGTTCCTCGATTTTGTTGCT
>NW_011957680.1:0-1454 GCF_000949405.1 Vollenhovia emeryi | reverse complement strand
AGGGCAGCCCGCGCACAGAACGGAAGTTGGCACGCGGCGCTTTCCGTACATAACCCTCGCAAGAAGCGCCGTAAGAAATGAGAATTTCTAAGCGAGAAATTTACAACGCGGTAAAACAAACGCGCTACGCCGGAAGTCACGTACGCCCGTTTCTGGAAAATGTTCGCGAAGATCCGAGACGCTGACGATCGAACGCGGTGTTTCCTATCACGCGCATGCGGTCTGCACTAATAATTTATCAGTCTGCAAAATTTTTTGCAACACAGAATGCACTGAAATAAATCTACTACCATCTAAAATATATACAGCTAGAAATGACAAAACGCGTGCTTCGCGCGCGCAGTTTGTGGTTGAGCACTGTATATTTTTAAGAATTTGTATGCATGCAAAGAAGTAATTGTATGCGCAACGTCAATTTAAAATAAAAAGTAATTTGTCACTCACTGATACAATTCGCAACAGCAGAGTTGTACATCCTTAACTATATATGTTAAACTGTAAAAATAAAAATACGCATATGATTATTATACAATAATTATGTAAAATCGAAATTATTGCATTAAATGTACTTTATATTTAATATTTTTCAGAATAAATATTTATTAAAATAATTATATATAGAATACTGAAAAAGTCTCCCCTTTAAATATAAACTCAGAAAATTTTATACGCATGGTTTTGTCTTTAACACTTATTCGAATCCTCGTTCAAATTATTTGAATAAATAAAATAAGAACACGAAACAGATACTTTATTTTGCACAAGTAGCAAATAACATCAAAAGTAAGACACTTACCTTACGATTTCTCCGCCGTTGCCCGATGCCTCCTCGGCCTCCTCCTCCTCTCAGATTTCCTTGTTGCACTCACACAACACTCACTCGCAAAAATCATTGATCGTGCGAAATTTCGAGCACTCCCGTACGCGATGTGAAATACCGCGAAACGCAAGAAATATTAATTGCAACAGTTAATCGAGATAATTTTCGATTACATTTACATAATATGACGACGTGCAATAAGCGACTTTCTTTATTTCCTACCCGTTCGAATTGCAAAGAACGACAGAGCGAATTACAGCGCAAACACCGAAGTCGCACAAATTTCCCTCTTTTCCCGAAAATGGAACAGATTACACGGAATCGATAGATAATTAAAAGCGCGGTGCGTAAACGAGATAGTACTACGGTTTACATTAATATTTTAGATGAGTTAGTCTCGTGAAATATCCAGGTATACGTTGATAAAGAACCGTCGCCTCAACATACCTGTACAATTCGTTTCTCTTTGCAAGATGTAGAATAGTTAATCTAGGAACGTTACTTGTTACTGATAAAGGTGTACAAATCAACAGCGTTTTATCCCTACGTTCGTCGCGATCGAGTCTTGGAAACCGATAACGCAAAAGTAATACTACGCACGGAGCGACTCCAGCCACTGCTTGCCGGCCCGACG
>NW_011957679.1:0-1454 GCF_000949405.1 Vollenhovia emeryi | reverse complement strand
AATAATTACCCTTATTATGTAATTTAAAAATTATTATGTAAAAATTATACATACCGATCACAGAAATATTTTTTTCCATTGTGCTTATTCAACTGCGTGCTCACGAGGCGGGACATACTTTTTATCCACGCAAAATGACCCACGTCGTTGTCTCCCTGAACGTATAGCAGGTTGACGTGCTTTTCCTTCTTCCAGGTGGTAAGCTGTATCGGGAAGATTTACTTATTCTCAATGCAATATACGTTGATTGAGATATCGTTTGAATGTTCAAACTTTTTAATCTGATTAAGCGTCATGGGAAACTCAATGTCTTGCACGTTTAGTTCCGTTATACACTCAGATGCAAAAAAGCGGTACACTAAAAATTTGGGAAAAATTTACCAAATTTCAAGTGATCATAATTTAGTAAATAATGAAGATAAAAATAAATTTAAAAATGGAAAATGAAGCTCCAAATGTCCTCTTTAAGAATATTTGAATGGCAATTATGCTCGGCCATTTTTTTCAAAATGGCGAATGATAAATTGAGAGGATGCAAAATTGAGAATTGAACATCCGAGTTTGTGACGGTCCATGGCGTGAATCAGGTATCACAGCGTAATGTAACGAAGTGTACATGAAAGTACAGAGTGTTAGCTTTAAAATGCTTGTTTACCGAGCACGATACGATCATTTTTCGCGGAGTTACGCACATTTAAAGAAAAAAAGCGCTTTATTCTTTAAATGTGCATAACTCCGCGAAAAATGATCATATCGAGCTCGGTAAACAAGCATTTTAAAGTTAACAGTCTATACTTCCATGGGCTCTTCGTCACATTAGGCTGCGATACCTAATGTACGCTATGCGCTGTCGTAAACTCGAAGCTTTATTTATCAACTTTGCATGCTCTCCTTTAGTCATCCGCCATTTTGAAACAATCGTCGCGTACAATTTCGATTTTAATTTCGAAAAGTAGGATTTCACAGCTTTCAAACCGTTTTTGAAATTTTGTACTGGGGTATTTAGGTGCCGAGATATTCAATTCCGAATTTGCAACAAGGTCAATTCATTGTCTTTCAAATTATGGTCGTAATTCTTTCCAATATGAATGGCATGAAATTTTACTGATCGGAATGGCATCTCGTACGTGCGTGTGTGCGTGTGTGTATGTGTGTGTGTGTGTGTGTGTGTGTGCGTTTGCATACCGCAAGGATAAGGACCCCCTGGTTCGTCAGTTTCACAGTATTTTAAGACTCCACACCCTCCTTGTGGTGTGTGTGCGCGTGTCTGCGCGCGCGTGCGTTTGCATACCACAAGGATAAGGACTCCGTGGTTCGTCAGTTCCACAGTATTTTAAGACTCCACAACCTCCTTGTGGTGCGTGCGTGCGTGCGTGCGTGCGTGCGTGCGTGCGTGCGTGCGTGCGTGCGTGCGTGCGTGCGTGCGTGCGTGTGTGCGCGCGTTTGCATACCGC
>NW_011957678.1:0-1453 GCF_000949405.1 Vollenhovia emeryi | reverse complement strand
TCGCCATATTTTATACATCACGAGACACGGTAGTATCTCGCGCCAAGTATAAGCAAAAAAGTTTTAAAGTAACAAGCTAAACCACGCGCGCCAGACCGACCATGTAGTTAAAAATTACGCGAAAATTCAGACCCGTGGACTTTGCATTGCAATATCTTTACTCATGGGGCACGTAGAAGAAAAGTAAAAACACTTTTATTATGCAAATCGTACCCAAGCTATCGATTTAGCGTAGTCTCAACTTCGTCTGATCAGCCGTTGTTGACATCCGAGTCAGTGAGGGGATGCTGGAGTGATTCTGCACTTTTGAAATTTGCTCCTAGAACTGTCAATTCGTGAACACATTTGTATAATATACAAATTATATGGGTTTTGTGTACGAACCGACAATGTTCCACTAATCGGACTAAATCAGAGAACAGCATGATATCATTGAAATAAAGTTAGTAATTTAACAAAAAATCTATTCGCTTGAATAAGTTATAGTTTACCTAATCTATAAAATAGGGACCTAGTGAGACAGTAACGAGTAACGAGATATAAATAGAAAAAAGCCTTTACGTCTCCTGCAACACGCGACCGGGCATCATGGAACACAAGAAGGCTCCGTACAAAATCGTCGATTATTCCCTAGCGTTTAATATCACACAATCGGTCGTTTCGAGGTTCTCTCTCGTAATAAAATAATACTTAGTCATATAATAATTGTAAATGCGCCGCTAAAATATTGGATACCAATTTTCTAGAACAATGTACTATTAAAAAGTTACAAACCTCAGTTAGAAAATTTTTACCTACATAGAAAGGAGGTACGCTGTAGCATCGTGACATTTGTAATAATAGTTCAACGAGATTTTTCATTTGATGCTAATGGTATATGCATAATTACAATATTAGATAGCAATTTTTAAGCTTAAGACATTCTATATATCTATATAATAATAATAATAATTGTGCACAATTATATTCTCATAAATAAACAGTACGAGATATTTAACACTATAAAAGGAATGTTATCACCTAAAAAACTTACCTTTTTAAAAAAAGGTAAAAAAAGCGCCAAGTATAAGCTCCAACGACCGAATATATTTTGTTACTCTATCTTTTTTGCATATCTACAAAAATATCTTCACTACAAAACTATCTTCTCTACAAAAGTACGAGTAATAAGCTCCAACGACCGAATATATTTTGTTACTCTTACAAAAATATTTTCACTACAAAACTATCTTCTCTACAAAAGTAATGATATCATCAAATGGCGCCAACTAAACTAAATAGTTTTAAACGTGGTGGAGCGATAATTGGAGTGGGGGCATGCCCGCCGGCTGGGCGCCCGCGGACGCCCGTTGCCCGCAGTTTAGACACTTTGCATCTCTACAAAAATATCTTCACCACAAAACTATCTTCTCTACAAAAGTAATGATCAAATGGCACCAACTAAACTAAATAG
>NW_011957677.1:0-1453 GCF_000949405.1 Vollenhovia emeryi | reverse complement strand
ATCTGAGCGGTGTACAAGTGAGCGGTGTATAACTTTTATGTGTAGAAATGAACGGTGTACAACTTTTGTGTGTAGAAATGAACGGTGTACAACTTTTGTGTGTAGAAATGAACGGTGTACAACTTTTGTGTGTAGAAATGAACGGTGTACAAATTTTTGTGTAGAAATGAACGGTGTACATTTTTACGTGTCTAGGTGAACAGTGTCCATCTTTCGCGTGTACAAATAAATGGTGTACAACTGAACGGTGTACATTTTTGACGTGTCTAATTGCAACGTGTCGAAAACTTATTTTCTATGTGTCCAAAAATCACTGTGTCTAAAAATTCTGTGTCTAAATGAACCGTGTCCAATTGAACCGTGTACACCAAAATGTGTCCATTCGAACCGTGTCTATTTGCACCGTGTCCAATTGTACTGTGTCCAAGTGAAGGCCACTCATTTTTACTACTAAAAATTCATAAAAAACTTCAAATTTATTTTCTACTTCAGTCATAAAGTGAGCATCAGTTTCGAGATTTGAAATGTAAGTTTTTGCCAACATAGTGGTCCCAAATCCCAAAAAGCCGGCCAAAAGTCAAAAACGTATTTAATTCGGGTGAAAGTCTGTACTCGGGGATTTTTGGGGTCGCTGACCACGAATTCGAAGTCAAATTTCGAAAAAAAATCGCGGCTCCAGTAGAGCTAAAAAATGGCGCCATGGCGAATAATCATTAAATTTTCTGCATAGAGATTTTCGAAATATTTTCAACAAATAAAATGGTATTCATTTTTTAGGAGTCTTCAACGTTGCTGATAATGAATATGAAGTCAAATTTCGGAAATTATGATTGTGAATAAATTAAATGGAAAATGTAATGAATGACAGTTGACATTTGAAGATTTGGGAAGAAGAGGATTGGAATAAAGTAATTAATCATTATTACAATGACAATGAACATTTATAATATATTTGTTTCATTCTTTCATTTCCAATCGATATAATTTTAGCATCTCTTACAATTAATCGCTATCCTGTGAATTGTCATCATCGTCAGATGCATCGCTCGTATTATTTGAAGAAATCTGACTTGATTCTGTAACTGAAGGTGGAATCAATAGTTCAACCGCGTATGGGGATAACGATCTTTGTTTCTTTAGAGGAAGTTTTCGCAAACTGGATATTATTGGATCTGACATTACTAAAAGTCTGCAAAAAATGTCTTCCATGTTTTTGATGCGGTCACATTTTCGTGAAAAATCTTCTCGGAATCTTTTAATATACTTGTTACATGATTCCTGAGCTTCTTCAGACATTTGTCCGATAGGAAGTAACGAAGATTCCACAATTCCGTGACCGTGAATAAGAATTTTATGTACTGTTTTTGGCATGAAGTACCACGAATAGAGTTCGACAAATTTTCGTGCAGTATCTTCAGTGTATTTGCGAAATTTGGGTATATTGATTTCAAAA
>NW_011957676.1:0-1453 GCF_000949405.1 Vollenhovia emeryi | reverse complement strand
TATAATAAAACATTCTCGATTGTTACTCTCGTTGTGTCACCACTGTCATTCACAAATACCACGGCCACTTTGCCTTTGCCGGATGCCTTGACCTCTTGCTGGTTTGCCATCGACACCTTTTCGCTATGTGACCCATCAAATTCAATGAAATCTTCACGTTTGCAGGCAACATGACAAGTTGCCCCAGAATCGAGAATCCATCCATTGGCTCTGCCAACCAAGAATAACAACTCATCAGAGGCATCATCGCACTTGACTACATTAGCTTTTGATTTATCTTGATTACCTGTAAATCCTTTCTTTGCCTTCCATTTGGCATACTCGTCACATTTGTTGCGATAATGTCCTTTGCGCTTGCAGAAATAACATGTAATTGCATCAACATTCGAGAACTTCAATACATGTGACTCGCCTTGAACCTCGTCATCTCTCTCTTTGCGTCGCCGGTACTCTTCAATAATTTTAGAACGCACAAAATTTGATGACAATTCGGCTTCCGATCGTGCCTCTAGTGCTGTGATTAAACTGTCGGAACTACTTGGTAGTGAACCAAGAAGCGTTGCGCTCATAATAAATTCTGGATTGAGCTCGTCCCCAAGGGCCAACAACTGCTGGAACAACTCGTTCATACGATTTACATGAGCCTCCATATCGCTGTTCTCGTCGGCACGTTGTCGCATAATGGTACGGAGAATTCTAACCTTGCTACCAGGTGTATCACGCTCGTGGAATCCCTTCAGTGCGGTCCATGCATCCTTTGCACATTTACAGGTTCTAATGTGCTGAATTTGATCATCGTCGATCATCAACGATATCGTGGCTAATGCTTTTTCATCGGATTTTGTCCATTCAGAAGTGACGGGTGATGGTTTATCCTCACTAATTGTATTCCAGATACTCTTCTCTTTTAGCAACATTTCCATGCGAAACCGCCAGTTGAAGTAATTTGTGGCATTAAGCCGCGGGATAATGTATTTTGCTGTAGTATCTAATGACGTGGCCATCTTTGTATCGCTTATACCATTCGAAGACGAAACTCAATAAATCCACGAGACACGCTTTTAATTGCAACCAAACGAGTCTGGGCCCATAACCTGTTAGCAATGCAAGGTTATTATCTTCAAAGAGGGATAAAGGCCGATTGTAACTTACGACTTGTTTATTCAAAAGGTGACGAGTAGAGTACACACAATGTTCCTTTTTGTAATATTGAAGGGAACATGAAACATAGTCAATAGAAAAACGTTAAGGAGGAAAACTTGCAAAAATAAAAGTTACTAGATTATAGATGGTGCTACACTGCACCGCTACGTTTAAACTATGCCAAACTAAAAAGAAACAAAAAACAGAATAAATGAATTGTATTGATTACTTAACTCCAATAGCAGCTTTTGTGGAACAGCTATATTGATTTGCTACATATCACATGAGGACACGCCAATGTGGGTCACAA
>NW_011957675.1:0-1453 GCF_000949405.1 Vollenhovia emeryi | reverse complement strand
ATTCCTGCCGATGTACTGGTTTTTTCTAAATTTCCTACCTAAATGACAATGCTGGAACGCTTATTGGGCAAGTTTCTTCCCTCCCATCCTTTTCGTATGTTGGATGGAATCAAAAATGCGTTTCAACAAGAAAATTGTTAACTTACCCTACCCTTAATTCAACATCTTCCTCCCTCCATCCCAACCACTGCCGTCTGCGTTCTCTCTCTCCCTTCCACGCATATAGAATGAGATAGAAAAATCTCGCCTGCGTTCTCTCCCTCCCACTCTCTTAAAAAAAACATAATTTATTACCCCATCAACCCCTTTTTTATTCAAGGAAAAACAAGATTTATTACAACAAAAAAATTTGTTATTTAAAACTTTTTGTAACAAAAAAACATGATTTATGTATGTTTAAACAATTTTTTATAATAATAAAAAAATTGATTTATGATTGTTAAACAATTTTTATAATAATAAAAAAATGATTTATTATTGTTAAACAATTTTTTTCTATTAAAAAAATGATTTATTATTATTTAAACAATTTTTCAACAATAAAAAATGATTTATGATTATTCAAACAATTTTTTATGACAAAAAAGTTTTATGATTAAACAATTTTTACATAAAAATGATTTATGATTGTTTAAACAATTTTTTTGACATAAAAATGATTTATGATTGTTTAAACAATTTTTTTACATAAAAAATTGTTTAAACAAATTATCCAGAACCGGCCTAGTATACCTACTGTGTGACCATCGACAGGAACATACATTTCACAAATACTTGTTCAAATGGGCTTTGAAGAGTCTTTAATTCGATCAAGTAAAACGGCACTCCCGAACGCGAGGAAAATGAAAACGTTATGTTATACGCGCACTTTTATACGTTTAATTGTTGGAGAGATTATATCTTGGCAAGCGATCGATATGTTATAAGTTTTCGTCATTAATCACCGATGTGATTACGGATCGCGACAATTCCTTAAACGCGATGGATAGATGTTAAAACTCTCGTACGAGACAATCGCGTTGCGTAGATGATCGAGATTTTCGTAGAAAGTAATCGCGTTACGAGGGGCGACGCGACGACACGCGGAACATCCGCCTCGCTCGACTCATGCGCGCCGACTGATTCGGCACAATAGACCGTTTTCGAAAAAAGTGTTCACGGTGCTACGTCATTGTAATCGGCACTCGAGACCGAGTTGTTTACTACGGCGCGTACGTTTTCATTTCTTGGAATTCGTGCTCGGTCAACGGCGCTCGGCGAAAAAAAGTCACGCCGTACACCGGATTGTTTACGCGGCAAAGTCATCTGACTCAATAAGCGTGAGGGCTTCTGGTCCCCCAGAACCTGACCCTTTAACAATTGCCGTAAGCGGGCCTCCGGTGAGACCGCAAACGTCGCGAGAATCCGGTCTTTGAGCTGCTTATACAGGTTATCCGGCGGTGGGTCCGCCGTT
>NW_011957674.1:0-1453 GCF_000949405.1 Vollenhovia emeryi | reverse complement strand
GGTAGTAAGCCAGAAACAATATTTAATGATTTGCATATTCAATGCAATAATTATGAAGAACAATCTTCGGATTCCTGCATTTTACATGAAAATAATACTCAGAGATCCCTTTTAGAGTTGGAAGAAGAACTTAAAAATACTGTAGCTACTCAAACTATAGAAGAGAAAACCATTGACAGCAAGATTGAATCTTTGCATAAAGAAAATAAGCAATTAAAGGAAGAATTGTCTAAAGTAAAAAAAATTGCTGACAGAATGTTTCGACAAAATAAAGTGCTACAAAACAGCAATAAACGAATGCATAAAGAACTTAGTATTTCTAAAAATGTTAAAAGAAAAAATGTAAGAGGATTATCGAATATTTTTTCTAAAAATATGACAAAGGCATGTGATACAAATGTAAATAAAAAATTATGGAGACCTGAAGCTGTGAGGCAAGCATTAATTTTAAAAGTGAAATGTGGTTCATCTGGATACAATGAAGTAAGAAAGCACTTTTCCATACCGAGTCTTCGGACGCTTCAACGTAGAATAGAACATATCGAATTCCGACCTGGCATTTTTGAAGAAGTGTTCAATTACCTTGCTAATGAGATTCCGCATCATCGAGAAGAATGGAAAGATTGTGTTATAGCATTCGATGAAATGTCAATTGAGCCAAGAGTAATGTTCGATCCCAGTATAAAAGAATTTATTGGTAGAGCTACTCTTAGTTCTCATTCAGGTATTGCTAATAAAGCTTTGCTTTTTGTTCTGCGTGGAGTAACTTTTAAATGGAAACAGAGTGTCTGTTTCCACTTAACTAGTTCTAAAGCTAATGATGCAAAGGATGGTGCTACAGGACAAGCTTATTCAAATATAATAAGAAATATTATAGAACATTCTGAAAAGATTGGGCTGCGTGTGCATTGTATTGTAAGTGATATGGGATCTGATAATAGGAGCATGTGGAAGACATTTGGTATCACGGCAAGCCGATTTGAAGTAAAATGTAGTATACCTCATCCTATTAGACCTTCTTGTCGGTTATACATAATGGCAGATGTCCCTCATTTATTCAAAGCGATTAGATCAATGATTATTAATAATAAAATTGTTTATCTTCCACAAGACATTGTAGAATATAACAATCTGCCTTCAAATGAAGTAAAATTTACTCATTTTGAGGAATTGCTCAATTCTGAAGCAACTTTAGAACTCAAAGTTGCTTTTCGACTGAAAAAAGAGAATTTGGGCAAAAGCCACTTTAATGGAATGAAAGTTGCAACTGCCAAATCTATCTTCTGCAACCGAACAGCTTCTGGGCTTCAACTTTTGGCATTTACAAAAGGAGATCCTTCATATGTAACGACTGCTTGGTTTGTTTCTCTCATCAATCGATGGTTTGAATTAATGACTTCAAGACGTCATGTTGTTGCATTAAGTAAAAGTAATAAAGAAGCATATGACGAAG
>NW_011957673.1:0-1453 GCF_000949405.1 Vollenhovia emeryi | reverse complement strand
TGCCTTGCCTGGCAAGGTGCCGGTCTACCCGTGGCGGGACGGGTCTACCCCGTTATTTGTTTCAAGCTCGTCCGTGTCCATCTCTCTATCGTCGGTCTAGTAATTTATCTGGAATCTGGCTTCATCGGCGCGGGGCGGTGCGGGATATGGTCGATCTTGTCGGCGGTTGGGTCGAGATTGCCGAGGACCGTTTGGTAGATCGTATTTCACGCAATTACGAATCGCAATCAGGGGGGATCGGTCGAGATCGCCGCTAGTTTGACGTCGCGTGGCATCGAGGGTCGTGGAGGGCTGGTGGACTGGTTCGGTTGGTGCACCACGCGCCACCGACAACGCAGGCCAGCGCGTACGTGTTGGGGCGAACGTGCGAGGTGTGCGTAAAGGCTGGTCTACAATACATGAAGTAAGGAGTAGGAGTAAGGAAATAAATCCATTTTATTTCTCACTCCTACTTCAGCTCTTAGGCTTACTCTCGGTGAATCAAAATGCCATCAATCAGTGTTACAATTATTTTAACAATCATGCCCGTATTTCAGCTTCCTTACACCAAAAGCTAGAAGTTAGGGCTCTCCCTTACTCCTTACTCCACGCTTACTCCACGTATTGTAGACCACGCATAATAGGCGGTAGGTGATTATCGACGCGGATTAACGCGAGTTTACGCGCCCGTTGCTCGCCGACGCGCCAGTCGCGGGGCATTTCGTCCGGAGATATGCAGAAGATGGGCAAACTCAACTCGTCGATCGATATCATCCCGCTGCAAGGATCGAGTGGAGATTTCAGATCGAGGCAGGTGGAGAATAAGCACAGGATGGAGCAGAGATCGTTCCGGGACCAGTCGTTGATCGGCCGCGTGCAAACGGTAATGTAGAGGTTACTCATCTGCATTGTCCCCGGGCCCGAGCAGAATGGCTGTCTTGTGCTCCCAATGTTTTACGCTTTTAAATCTCCGTCTTGAAGTAACGCACAATAACAGGGCACCTCGTGACTCGAGCATGCAAGACAGCTACTCTAGACAGCTACACCTCGACGCGATAAAATGTACGGCGTGTGTCTTGACTCTACACCTTTATGCTTCGCAGTACATGCATGAGAATGAAAACAAGGTTTATATCGATGTTAACGAGATGGCAGATTCATTGCAGAGGCGATACAGGGACTATCGTGCTAAGAAACGCGGTGCATTCCGCGCGATGGTACGGAAGGCGTACGACGAGCTTACCGAGATATTTTCCAAGAAGCCAGTCGTACGTCAGTGTACGTCCACCTACGACGACGACGACGACGACGACGACGATGATTTTGAGGACGTCGATGTCGAGGTATTTCGATTGTCACATTCGGCATTATCGAGGGGGGAAACTGCATTGCGGTGTACAGATTTGCGGAATTACTGGGCAATTCTAGGCAGTTTTGGGGCATTTGGCATTGCTGGGACATTATAAAGATAAAA
>NW_011957672.1:0-1452 GCF_000949405.1 Vollenhovia emeryi | reverse complement strand
TGGAGAATTGGATAGAGGGATGAGGGAGGGAGAAGAGAAAAGGATTAGAATTAAGTTCTGGATGTTGTAGGTAGGAAGAAGGAGGAGAAAGGCAGGAGTAAGAGAGGAGAGGAAGCAGGAGGGAGAGTGATACAGGAGGAGCGAGAATTAGGAAGACGGAGGACGAGGCAAGGAGAGAACGACGGAGGAGAAGGAAAAGAAGGGGAGAGGAAAACGAGAGGGAACACAAGGAAGAAGCAGGAAAGGAAAAAGGAAAGACGAGACAGGATGGAGAGGGAGAAGGCGGACGGTGGAAACAGGAAATGGAAGGAAGAGGGAAAGGATGCGTGACAGAAGAAATGGAGGGAGGTTCAGGGGGAGGGCCGAGAGGGAGGGGGGTAAGAGAATGTAAAGGTCGCATACGGCCAGGTCGGGAGGAGTTGGGGAAAAGAATTGGAAAGGGTTCGGGAACGCTCCCTGAAAAAGCGCCAATATATTTGTGATATGGGCAATGTAGAGAAAGGAGTAGGAGAGCCGAGAGGTTTGGGAACGTTCCGTAAAAACGCCTTGTAACCTAAGGGAAGCAATAAATCTAATACTACTACTACTAGTAACAAAATTAATAACATTTATACTGCTATGATTATTAAGAAACGATAAATTGTACATCGATGTAGACATGGAGAGACTGGAAATCCAATGTGCTAAAAAAATGTGCCCAAAATAAAAATTATGCCAATGGAACAGGTGGAGGACCACCGAAAGTACAACAGTTAACAGAACTAGAAGAAAATTTATTAGCAGTCATAGATCCAGAAGCTGCTGGTTTAAATAATATACCCCAAGGAGGTTTCTCTTGTGTAAATGGAAAGTCATGTGAAACAATCGTACAAATGAAAAGGGTAATATATATTATATATAATTCTATATATGATAATATTATCTCTATAATATGAATTATAGAGATAATATAAATATATGAAATAAATAATTTGTATAACTGAAAAACAATTTAAATAATATTTCCAGAAATCTACTTCAACATTAATTACAAATCAGAAGCAATACAAGTTGGATAACGTACCAAGCGCAGCTACAAGCACAGCTCTTCACGATACAACAAATTTGTATGACACGTATTTCCCAGTACAAGTAAGTTAAATATATATCTTTATTAAATAAAATAGAATTTTTATATGTTAATTATAGAGAAAAAATAAAGATTTAAATTAATAAATTAAAAAATAAAGGTCCAGAAACTGCTCAGAAGCTACGAAGAGAAACCACTTCAGGAGATGGAAAATAATACTTATTGCATAGAGTCTGATGAGGAAATTAATGATGATTTAAATACCAATATAAATACCAATACAACAAATACCTCACCACACACGCAGGTGCTTCCTAAAGTACGAGGCAAAGGTATATTATACTTTATACATTGTAACATTATACATTGATTATTTTTGGGAA
>NW_011957671.1:0-1452 GCF_000949405.1 Vollenhovia emeryi | reverse complement strand
TATATCTATTCATTACTTTGTTTAATTTAATTATATTCAATATTTCTGTAAGAAATACTCAAATTTTCTGTATAACTTATTAATAGTTTAGTAATATGTTCTTAAATTTCACAATATTAAATATTATTATATTCACAAACATATTTAATATTATAAAATACAATATAAATATAATTTAAATATGTATATGTACATATATATATATATATATATATATATATATCACGAGACACGGTAGTGTCTCGCGCCAAGTGTAAGCGAAGCTAGTACACGCGCGCGAGACCGACCGTGTAAGTTTACGCGAGTACACGACTTGACGGGCCCCCAGATTTTTTTTCTCATATATATATAACAATAATAGAAGAAATGACTATGATAATAAATAATATATTTAGATAATACCTTTCACGATCTAGCTGGATCTCGGTAGTCTAATTAATGTATCCGTATGAATTGGATATAGGTACGCCAGTATGGCGGCTCAACAAACTTAGGTATCCGTCCTTTAGATGAACCTCACTTATCCGATCCTTTTACTGGAATTTTTATTAATTAAATAAAATAATAATATATTGTGATAATGAAATACAATAATATTAATTTGTATATTTAGAGAAATTATATAATAGAACTAAGTATAACAAGCAAAAATAGTTGCAACTTAAGACAAGAATGTACGAGGGTGAGTCACAAATTATCCGCACTTTTCGTTTTACAATTTATTTACACAACAATAGAGGTTCAATATGTACGTCATTTTTCAACATAGTCTCCTCCCTTGGCAATGTACTTGGTCCAGCGGTGCACAAGCTTGCGTATACCTTCCGAGAAGAAGGTATTCGGTTGGTCGCAAAGCCACTTTTGCACCGCTTCCTGCCCGTCTACGTCTGTAAAAATTTGACGACCTCGCAAAGCATCCTTGAGCGGCCGAAACAGTCGGAGGGAACAAGATCTGGGCTTGCAGGAAGCGGTGCAAAAGTGGCTTTCTTCTTGGAAGAAATACACCTTCTTCTTTGGAAGCAATACGCTTGCGGACCGCTGGACCAAGTGCATTGCCAAGGGAGGAGACTATGTTGAAAAATGACGTACATATTGAACCCCTATTTTTGTATAAATAAATTGTAGAACGAAAAGTGCGGATAATTTTTGACTTACCCTACACTGAAAAAAATATTTGTGTAAAATTACATGATTATGCTGGGTTTTTTCCAACCCACATGGAAAATTGCAAACTTTTTTCTGTAATTTTGCATGAAAATTCAAGTGATTTTTACATAAAAATAGTAATTTCACCTATATAACCTATAATTTATTGTATTTGTTATGGCCCGGTAACCCGATTTAGAAATAAGTAACGAGAACAAGGAATCTTCCAAGGAATCCCGGGAAAAATTTTCACATATGATCATATATAATCATATATGCTCATATACGAAAAATGTCCATATATAA
>NW_011957670.1:0-1452 GCF_000949405.1 Vollenhovia emeryi | reverse complement strand
AACTTACTTAATGATAATCATCCTACTTACTTCGACCCTACCAAAGGCACTTCTTCTATAATAGACTTAATATTCGCTTCTTCTTCTCTCACCCCCCTTTGTCAATTCGGTGTTGACGACGATCTACACGGAAGCGATCACTTCCCTGTGAGCGTACACATCGCATGCGTTACTCCTCCATCTCTCAGATTTTCATACAAAATTCGCCTCAACCCAAAGGAATACACCTCTTTACAAATTATTTACAATAAACACCTCTCTGACTTAGAAACTCACCAGGCTGATAATCTTCAATCCAAATTCGACAACTTTATTAAATACATAAAAAAATCGGTGGAAGAGACTCTCCAAATACATATGGGCAAGGAATTCTCTCTTAAATCTCCTCACAGCACGTCAATTAAAAAAGGCTCCCCCCCCAGTCCTTGGTGGAATGAACGCTGTGACGAAATGATCCTCGCCAGAAAGGTGGCATTAGATAATTATAAAAACAATCCCACCGATGAGCTGTTGCGAAAGTATGATTCGGCGCTGCATACTTGCTCTCGAGTCCTTCGAGCCCAAAAAAGACAGGCTTGGCGCACTTATTGCGCCTCTTTCACTCAAAAAACTCCGCCTAAAACACTATGGAACCTTATTAAACTTTTTAAAAGAAGGAAATTCTCCACTAACTCTCAATCAAATTCCGGCGAGATTGACGACGACTCATTCAACTCTCTGGTTAGCAAATACTGCCCCCCATTCTGTTCCCCTCCTCCATATTCCCCTCCCCCTTATAAATCTAACACGTCATCATGGATGGATAACGATATATCCCTTTCGGAATTTGAATTGGCAATCAAGACGATAAATCATCATTCCAGTCCCGGCCTCGACCAAATCGACTTTAAAATGATCCTCGCCCTCCCCACACCTGCTCGCTTAACCCTCCTGGCTATTTATAATGAAATACTATCTTCCGGAAACATACCTGAATCTTGGTCTCAATCCTTAGTCATCTTTATTCCAAAGCCTTCGGGCTCTGGATATCGCCCCATAGCCATCTCGTCTTGTCTGCTCCGTGTATTGGAAAAATGCCTAGCTCTCAGGCTAAACTGGTTCATAGAATCTCAGAACCTTATCCCTGAATGCCAATTTGGATTCCGCCAAGCCCGGTCATGCTCAGATGCCCTGGTATATCTGTCCAACACAATTCACACAGGATTCATCAAAGGTAAACACACTGCTGCGGCTTTCCTAGATATCACTGCAGCTTTTGATAATGTTATGCCTGAAATTCTTCTTCATGATCTTGCGACACTTTCAATTCCCCCTAACTTTATTCGTTTCATCTCTAAACTTATTTCTCACAGAGAAATCTTCTTTGTACACAATGGCCAATTATCTAACCCTTTTTTCACCTTTAAAGGAACCCCTCAAGGCTCCATTCTCAGCCCCACTCTATTTAATATT
>NW_011957669.1:0-1452 GCF_000949405.1 Vollenhovia emeryi | reverse complement strand
TGGCCCACCCTGTATATGCATTTCATAATTTTGTAACGAACGTTATTATCTCGGTCTAGCTCCTCCCGGTTCCGGACAGGATTCCGGCAAGAATTATTTTCAATCGGACACGCGGTTCCGATTGACGGTTGGAGGAGCTAGCGTTCTCGCGGTCGGTATTTTTGACGTGCTGTGTGGCGGTTAGAATAGATCCTCCGTTCCTCCTGTTGCCGAATATGCTCAGCTTCCAGGGCCGTCGGGAGGAAAGGAGGCAAAGTAGATTTTGATTCGCTTAATAGAGTCAATCGCTTGGAAGGGATTCGGAATAAGTCTTACAGGTGTTTTTCGGTAATAATAATAGGAACGTGGTTTATTCAACGAATAAATATATAGGATCGAGGTAATTACAAGAGTACGCCCTGTATGTAAATACAAAGAAAAGATAAGGATTAGTAGGTACAAGAGTCCGCCCTATAAAGAAAATACAGGAAAAGAAAAAGGATTAGACGGATTGTAACATGGAAAATACGGAATTTGATCGGAGTACGGAAAGTAGTAAGTACAATACGGTATTTGATCGGAGTACGGAAAGTAATAAGTACAATACGGTATTTGATCGGAGTACGGAAAGTAATAAGTACAATACGGTATTTGATCGGAGTACGGAAAGTAACAAGTATAATTAACTATAGATAATACAGGAAGGTTTACACCGGATAAGGTACTGGTGACCAACAGGAAGGATGTCTAAATGGACTCCTCTGGTCTGTAAGGAAGAAATAACCGGATTATTTCTACGGGACTTACAGCTATCGGTAATTAATACTCAACTCCCACCCAAATATTCCCCCCTGAATTTTACACCGGTCGGGGGGTCAGGAAAAAGGATAGGATCAGGTCGGGGACACGCCCGAGGCTGCCTCGTTATGCGTGTTTTATCAGTAGCACATGTACACCGGGCAGCACCCCGTTTCTGTGTACGCTACTGCGGACGGATAGACGACCGGTAGGGGATCAGTAGCTGTCGCACATCGGGCAGCACCCCGTTCTTGTGCACTACTGTCGGGGAGGGCCGGAGCACACGACGGAGCAGCGCCTCCACCTGTCGTGCGCTCCGGTATGGTATAGCGCCGGACGGTAGTACCCGTTACACCGGCGTATACCGCAGCGGAGGTACCCGCTGCCGGGTGTCGTCGCTCGGTGCTCCGAGGTGTCGTCGCTCGGTGCTCCGAGGTAAGACTGGGTTCTCGCGTTTGCTCCGGAGGGGCTTTTATACCCCTGGAGCCTGGGCGCGCGGGTGGAGGTGGCGGGGGCACGCGCGGCGCTGCCACCTCCGCGTTGTCATGGTGACCGCGGCTCCGGTATGCGTGGAATGCGAGGAATGCGGCCACTTCCGGCCGCGCCTTCCACGTCACACCGGAATGCGAGGAATGCGGCCACCTCCGGCCGCGTCCTCCCGGCCACCCCCGTCAC
>NW_011957668.1:0-1452 GCF_000949405.1 Vollenhovia emeryi | reverse complement strand
ATCGCACCATTACATTATTTTCCAATATTGCGTCAATATATTGTGCTACTAGAGTTGTCGAGGGAACTTTGAGAGCTACGCCCCTAAGACTGGTATTGCAATTAAAATTCGAATGTTTGATTATTACAGTGAGCAAGCTCGATCATACGGATAATGACTGTCTCTGCATCATTGTGCTAACTCATGGGACCGAGCACGATATGATATTCGCGAAGAACGCCATTTACCAAGTCGACGTGCTTTGGAAGCCCTTCACCGCTGATAAATGCACATCGCTCGCGGGCAAGCCTAAGCTGTTCTTCATCCAGGTAAACAACATTTTCCAGTTCCGTTCTATTTTTAAATTATTGATACGTTCCGATATATTTTCGCTTGGTTTTATCCAGCTCGCTTACTCCGACTGGCTTTTTGTTTAGGCTTGCAGAGGGGAAGCAGCCGACAGTGGTATTAAAATACCTCCCCGCACTCTAAGACAAACTGAAACTGACACGGTGCCTTATTATACTATTCCGACTCACGCAGATTTTCTGATGGCTTACAGCTCGAGGTAAGGTGAGTGCCTATGATACCTCAATATGATTCTACAGAAAGTTGGTCATTTTGTAGAGGCGTTATTCTAACGGGGGTAATCAAAGGGTTGAGCACCAATATAATAACTACTCGTAAAATTGACTTTAATAAAATATTACAAGAATCGAACTTATTTCTGTTTTGGATTTTAAACACGATGTGCAAAAATGCACTTTTTGAAGCTATCACAATATATAAATTTGAAAAAGTACAACGAAAAACCAAGTACATTCTTAATAACTGCATAAAATATTAGTAATTTTATTTCATTATAAAATATATTTTAGTAAAATACTAATCACAACAATTAAGATTATTACGTAATATTGTATAATTAAATAATGAGTAAAATTTTTTTTAATACCAAAACATACAATATAAAAATAAATAGGTATTCATAAAAGCGTTTCTCTCTTCCTTTAAAAAAGCTTGCTTAATTCTCATTGACTCTCAATTCGTTATTAACTCAAATATCGTAACTTGATTAAATTTATTGGAAACATGTTTCAGTTCTACTGGATTTACAATATATAATACATAATACAATATATAATACAATATATAATACAATATATAATACAATATATAATACTCGTACAATATATAATAAAATATATAAATTCGGAAAAGTACAACGAAAAACCAAGTGCATTCTTAATAACTGATTATAAAATATTAGTAATTTTATTTCATTATAAAATTATATTTACAAGATTAAATTTTATTATATTATTATTATTATTATTATTATGTTTATTGCTTTGCCATATACAATAAGGTGTTTAACAATCAATACAAGCAAAAGGTAGTGCACCAGCAAAAATAGCTGCTATGAAGCCTACCCAATAATACAAGATATATCTAGTATATGTATAGAAATAC
>NW_011957667.1:0-1452 GCF_000949405.1 Vollenhovia emeryi | reverse complement strand
TTTTAACGGAGGACCACCCCCTGGCAAAAATGGCGTGGCTGGACGGTGAAAGGGTACGACCCTGGGTGGACGGTTCTCCTGGGAACATCACGGCGGGTGTTGCCCACGCACCTACCGCGCCGGGAGGACTCGCTCTCCCACTCGCCTGGGGAGGGACCCCTCATGCCCTCGATGTCTGGCCGGGGAGGCCGGCGCGGGGGCGGGGAGTCTGCTCAGTGGTACGACCCGACCGCCAACACTGGCGTCCGCCTAGTGAGAGTCCACCTCATCTCACTATAATATAACAGAACGGAGGATGGCTTTCATAAGGAGGCGATGTAGGTCGCAAAGTGACTTTGGTCACTGGGTTGCTGGGCGAGCAGCGACGATCAAGAGGGGGCTGCTGCGGCGGCCAATTTTGAGGGTGGCATCCCCGGCATTCTGCCGGGGTATACACTATCGATCTCTCCTGAGATGCACCCCCTCGTGGTAGGCCACCTTGTCGTGGTGAGGGGGCTTGTAGGCGAGCGTCAGTCTGGGGGCCGCTGAGTGCCGTTTTAGGCACCAGCGGTCTCCGGGACTGGTGTTCGCCGACTAAGAGCCTACCCTTCTCCTGAAAAGGGGAAGCAGGGAGCCCGACGACTCCGGTCTCGGCACTGTCCTCCCTTGTGGGAGGACAGGGTCGAGACCACTCGTCGGTAGGGGATGAGGTACCCTGACTTCAAACCTCCGGCTGCTGGGGCCGATAGGGAGGGGCGCTCTCCTCCCACCAGCACCGGGTCGCCTCCTCCCTGCCGGTTTCACGGCGGGAACTGGGGGGGCCCGGTCGAGGGGGAGGGAATCGCAGCGGAATGCCGGTGCTCCGACATTCGGCTGGGATCCGGGGGAGGCCATCGTCACCCATTGCACGCCGGTATCCCGGCAGGGGGGCGGTGGCAAGGGGAGCTCCTCCGTCGGCGGGCTCGTCGTGGACGGGCTCGCTGGCGGGGGAGGGCCGGACCCGGGAGGTATTGGGACGTGGTCCTAGCCGAAGGGCGGGCCGGAGGCCGTGGCCTCCCCGCGGTTGACTCGGACGTGGTCCGTTTCTCCCGGGGGGAGGGGCCGGACCTCCGCGGTAAACTGGTACCCAGGATCCGCGGAGTGGGCCGGAAGATAGACGGGGATCGGGGCCGCTCGGACGTTTCCGAGGCGGGGCCCGATCGCCTGGGGACCACCGGGGCCGCTGGGACTTATTCCCAGGCGGGGCCCGGTGGTCCGGCGACGTTGGCCGGCAAGTCTGCCGGCCAACAACCGATCCTTCGTGATGAAGCGGTCGGTCCCTGCGTCTGGGGCCGACGTCCCGTTGCTGGGGCGTGCGGCCTGGCGTACGGGGCTGGTCGTGGAGGGCGGAGGATCGGCTGTGTGAGTGTGCATGTACCTGGGACGCGGTCGGCTGCTGGCGGATATTTCCCGGAGACTAACCAAGGGGGGAGT
>NW_011957666.1:0-1451 GCF_000949405.1 Vollenhovia emeryi | reverse complement strand
AACTTGTTTAATTCGCGGAAGTCTATACACAATCTTAAGTCTCCTGTTTTCTTTTTCACTAACACAATAGGAGAAGCATATTCTGACGTACTGGGTCGTATGATCCCTTTTTCTAGCAAGGAATCTAATAAGAGGCGTAGTGTATTTTTCTCATTATATGAAAGTCGTCTCGGGGTAAAATGGAAAGGCCTAGACTCTTTGAGTTCTAACTTAACTTCGGTATCAATGGGTATCAACGTCTGATCTAGCTTCTTGGGCTTAACATAATTCTCGACAAATAACTTTCTTACAGCTGTTTGCGCTTCTAGACTTACATTAGGATTAATAATTAACGAATCTAGTAATTTATCTTCCGAGTTATCCGTATCAATATTTAATATTTCCTGAATAACTTGATTTTCGGTTTCTTCGTCAGCTGAAATGCTCATCTTAAAAAATTGTAGTAAAATATCTTTACCGATTACAACAGAACTTTGCATTGACGTAGCTGGCACAACTAACAACGAAACGCGCTTTGGTTCTTTACCATTGAGTGCCAACTCAGCCACTACACATCCTTTCGTTTCCATCTCACTACCATTTAATCCCGTATATTTAACTTTTGACATTATCGGCGCAAATTAAATTGGGGGGTACTAATTTATCCTTCATAAAGCTTACAGGACTACCCGTATCTAAGAGTGTATCGAGCTTACAATTTAATACAAAATTTCCGCTGTCGTTACTCAATTGATAATCCAAGTCTCTACAAAAATGATCTGTTACCCCAGTGAACACGCTGTTTACATCATTATCCTTTCTCACGGCGGTATCTTTTGATGGTGAAATATGGTCGCTCTTCTGGATATTCTTCGTTGGACAGTCCTTTACTCTGTGTCCCAGCTGCAGACAGTTGAAACAGGCGCCCTTTTCCCTCTTCGGTTTCTGACACTTGGCTGCTACATGCCCCATATTATTGCAATTGAAGCACCTCACGTCTGACTTCGCTCCCGCCTCACCTTCGGTCTTCTTAGTTGAACCTGATGCTTTAGCTACGTTCCTGCCGGTGGATTGCTTTTCACTTCTATATTGCACTTTCTGCTCGAATCCAAGGGGAACATTTGCCATTGCCTTTAACATCGCTTCTTTACTGGAAAACTTATGCATCATTGCGTGGAGTTTAGTCGCCTCAGCCGGTATACCATCAATCAAATAATCAACGATCTCATCCTCATCGATGGGAACCTTGTTGGCTAAAATAGTCTTCTGGTGAAAATACTCTTCAAACGTTTCACCTTGCTGCCACATTCTGCTTTCAAATTCTTTCCTCAGCTTCAACCTCATTTCCCGTTGACCGTACATAGCCTCCATTCGTTTCAACAATTCGACGATGCTCAACGAAAGATGCTCTGGTAACGAGTGAAACCATTCGGCGGCGTCACCCGATAGTTTTGCTGCCAATAGTAATTTGG
>NW_011957665.1:0-1451 GCF_000949405.1 Vollenhovia emeryi | reverse complement strand
CATGAAAACATGGCTGACGACGAAATCCCCCTCCCCACCAGTGCTTCACCCCCGCAACCATATGTTCCCTCCTTTACCTCCGTGGACTCTACGGGGAAGGGTCCGAAGGCTCCCCCGCACTCCCCCCGCGCGCGCGCGTGTGTGTGTGTGTGTGCTTTTAGCTCGTGGTCAAACGCGACAGTGGTCAATTGCAACGTGGTCAATCGGGACCGTGGTCAATTGCAACGTGGTCAATCGGGATTTTGTGGTCAATTGCAACGTGGTCAATATCAACGTGGTCATACACAACGTGGTCGATATTAACGTGGTCAATCGGGACTGTGGTCAATATTAACGTGGCCAAACGGGTGCCACTCGCAGAACTTCTACTGCTTGACCGTTCTAGTGGTGCTTGTGTTAATTTGTCAATACTAAATAAATGCTGATGGAGCTACTGCCTTCCATCACATTTCGCTGTATGATTTTCTTCTTGTGCCGTATCCGAATCTCGGACGTTGATAATCTCTCGTATACATGTGTTGCGGACGTAGATTATCCACATATACAGGGTGTCTGATAAGTAATTGATCAATCGAAGTATGTAGGTAAATTAGGGCAAACTGAAAAGAAAAGTCACATATCTTGATGCAAAATTCGCAATAGTTATTGAGTTATTAATTATTACATCTAAGCGAATAAACGCGCGGAATCAGGCTTCCAACTGACCGGGCTCTGTATACGGGACCTACAATTTAACACCGGTTTCGAACGGCTATATTAGAGAGATTACTTTGGGCCAGATACTCTTGGTGGTTTGCCATTGTCTCCCGAGAGGAGAACGAGCGTAGAAAATTTTTTTTAGTTCTGCCGGGAATTAAACCCGGGATTTTCGGCTTTGTAGACTAGTGCGCAGTCTACTGTACCACTCTTCGCCCTAGATTTACATATAATATCCCTGAAATATGTGTTTGATACGAATACTTTGAGTCCTGTCCCCAAAGTATACAAATGTCCCCAAACTGTGCGTTCGCTTGAAATTTTGTCCCAAAAGTATGCGTCTTACATATTCTCGTATGTATACCTGTCTTAAAAAATTTATAAGTGTTGAATAAATTGAAAATAAGAATTTTGTCCCGTTTAAAGTAATTATATATACAGGGTGTCTGATGCAAAAGTAGCCACCTTGAAAATAGTGGTAGATTGGGTTAAACTAAGGAGAAATATCATGTACCGCGGTACAAAGTAACAATAGTTATCGAGGAATTAATTTACACGTTTGAGCGAATGAGGATGCAGGAGACGGTAGGCCGGACTCGGAAAGCATTTAAGAAAATCGATCGATGAGCGGGAGGTGGAGCGACGCGCGAGATACACCGTGGTGGAAAAAAACCTAGGCCCGGCGGGGAGCGCGGCGCGGGCGGCGAGCGCGGCAGCGAGCGCGAGCAACGGGCGACCCGAAACATAAACATAGT
>NW_011957664.1:0-1451 GCF_000949405.1 Vollenhovia emeryi | reverse complement strand
TTCAGAAAACCTTGTTAAATTATAATAAGGTAACATTGGTCGAGCTAGCAGAATATTTTTTATTGGAAGTGCTGAAATTGAATTATTCTTCTAATCCAATCTTAGCTCAGAAAATTTCTGACCGTTGCAATATTATTGTACATATCCCAGGTAGCACGTGTTAGTTTAAAAACCTAAAAACTTACCTTTTTAAAAAAAGGTAAAAAAAGCACCAAGTATAAGCTCCAACGACCGAATATATTTTGTTACTCTATCTTTTTTGCATCTCTACAAAAATATCTTCACTACAAAACTATCTTCTCTACAAAAGTAATGATATCATCAAATGGCATCAACTACACTAAATAGTTTTAAACGTGGTGGGGCGATGATTGGAGTGAGGGCATGCCCGCCGGCTGGGCGCCCGCGGACGCCCGTTGCCCGCGGTTTAGACAATCAAAAATACCTTTTCAAAAACATTGTCTCTACAAAAACCTTCTCTACAAAAGTATCTTCTCTACAAAACTATCTTCTCTACAAAAGTAATGATATCATCAACAAATTACGCCAAATATAACAATGGATATTTATATATGTATAACGCGTATTTTTCTTTCTACCGTAACCATTCTGTAAATACATCTCATGCGGCCAATAACGTATCGACAGCACCGATGAAAAGAATAGCAACTGTTTAGAAATTTAGAAACTCTGTATCTATTCAGGCGAATTAAGGCCTGTGTCCATGATGCTAGTACTTGGTCCAAGTTCTAGTTTTGAGGAATGCGTAGCCAATCAACTTGCAGCTTTTGTGGAACAGCTACATTGATTGGCTACATATTTCGCGGAATTAGAACTTGGACCAAGTACTAGTGTCATAGACACACGCCTTAATTCGCCTGAACAGATACAGAGTTTCTAAATTTCTAAACAGTTGCTATTCTTTTCATCGGTGTTTTATTATTAACTCGATTATTTTTTCCAATAAAATCTTCAGTTTGATTTTTTAAGAAATATAACATTTTTTAATCAAAAACTAATGCTAAAGCACCTAGTTTGTATAAATATCCGCTGTTTTATTTGGCGCAATTTGTTGATATCATTACTTTTGTAGAGAAGATAGTTTTGTAGAGAAGATATTTTTGTAGAGACGATATTTTTGTACAGAAGATTTTTGTGGAGACACTAGTAGGGTATATCCGCGTTTCCGCGTCCCCGCGCGTCTTTTCCGCGTTTCCGCGTCTTTGCGCGTATTTTCCGCGTCTTTTCCGCATCCCCGCGAGTTTTTTCCGCATTTCCGCATCCCCGCGCGTTTTTTCCGCATTTCCGCATCCCCGCGCGTCTTTTCCGCATTTCCACATCCCCGCGCGTTTTTTCCGCATTTCCGCATCCCCGCGCGTATTTTCCACGTTTCCGCGTCCCCGCGCGTCTTTTCCGCGTTTCCGCGTCTTTTCCGCATCCCCGCGCGTCTT
>NW_011957663.1:0-1451 GCF_000949405.1 Vollenhovia emeryi | reverse complement strand
GTGCGTGCGGGCGTGCGTGCGTGCGTGCGTGCGGGCGTGCGTGCGTGCGTGCGTGCGTGCGTGCGTGCGTGCGTGCGTGCGTGCGTGCGTGCGTGTGTGTTTAGATAGAGGGGGAGGGAGAGAGAGAGAAAGACAGGAGAAAGAGAGGAGGAGAGAGAGAGAGAGAGAGAGAGAGAGAGAGAGAGAGAGAGAGCGAGAGAGCGAGGGAGCGAGGGAGCGAGGGAGCGAGGGAGCGAGGGAGCGAGGGAGCGAGGGAGCGAGGGAGCGAGGGAGCGAGGGAGCGAGGGAGCGAGGGAGCGAGGGAGCGAGGGAGCGAGGGAGCGAGGGAGAGGGAGAGATTTTGATTGATTGATGTCCTTTATTTAGCCCTTGGCTACTTTATACATAAACCCTATAAATACATATATTAACAAATTTCCTATATTTATGTCCGAATAACTCTCATATAATATTCGCAATAACATTGCCTTTCCTTACCCATTTACGCACCTATCCGCTCCTATTATCTCTCTCTTTTATGTACTTTACTAGCTTTGATTTAAAACTTTTTATTTCCGTTATATTTTGTATTTCTACTGGAATATCATTAAACATTTGAAATCTGCTGTACGTTAAATTCTTATGTGCTTTTAGTGTTCGTGTCCTTTCCACTCTATGTTTGCATTATTTCTAGTGTTATATGCATGCCTCTCGTTAATTGTTTTTATTTCGCTTGACAAATATTTTGGCACCATATTATTTCTCATTTTATATACTAGTATACATATATTATATTCCATTCTTTGTTTTACACTCATGAAACATAAAGCTTCCAACATATCTTTAATCGCCGTATACTTATTCACATTTAATATTATTCGCATCGCACGATTTTGCGTTTTTTGTAGCATTTGCATCAAACCCTGATTGAAATTTAACATTATACTACTACAGTATTCGTAATGCGGTGCAATTATAGTTTTATATATCAATACTTTTGCATAACTACTTACTACATTTCTTATTCGTCCTAAGAACCCTATTTTTTTCCTACTTTTTTTGCCATGTACCATGCATGCTTCTCGAAGGTTAAATTCTTATCTATAATTATGCCTAAATATTTAGTATCTTGTACTTCTGTAACTTTTCATTTCCTATGTAAATATTATAATTGGTTCTCTTACTTACTTTCCTAGGGTCATAAATGGCCATAAATACAGTCTTTTTGACATTGATTTTTAACGAATTTTTATTTAACCATTCAGTCAGTGCAATCATTATTTCATTTAAGGTTTGAATTATAACATCCATATTGTCACCATACACATATACCATTTTATCGTCTGCAAAGAGTTTGACCTTACATTTTCTGTTCCTATATATCGTGATCACATCATTAATATATATAATAAATAACAATGGCCCCAATATGGATCCCTGTGGTACTCCTGTCTTAATTTCAAGTTTACCAG
>NW_011957662.1:0-1451 GCF_000949405.1 Vollenhovia emeryi | reverse complement strand
ATTGACCACGGTCCCGATTGGCCACGTTGCAATTGACCACGGTCCCGATTGGCCACGTTGCAATTGACCACGGTCCCGATTGACCACGTTGCAATTGACCACGGTCCCGATTGGCCATGTTGCAATTGACCACGGTCCCGATTGGCCACGTTGCAATTGACTACGCTCCCGATTGGCCACGTTGCAATTGACCACTACATTGACTACAAAAGGTGTGATATCACGTAAGAAGCTTACCTTTTTAAAAAAAGGTAAAAAAAGCACCAAGTATAAGCTCCAATTCAACCGAATATATTTTGTTACTCTATCTTTTTTGCAAAAGTATATTCTCTACAAAAATATCTTCTCTACAAAACTATCTTCTCTACAAAAGTAATGATATCAACAAATTGCGCCAAATATAACAACGGATATTTATACAACCTGGTTGCTTTAGCATTAGTTTTTGATTAAAAAATGTTATATTTCTTAAAAATCAAACTAAAGATTTTATTGGAAAAAGTAATGGAGTTAATAATAAAACACCGATGAAAAGAATAGCAACTGTTTAGAAATTTAGAAACTCTGTATCTATTCAGGCGAATTAAGGCCTGTGTCCATGACGCTAGTACTTGGTCCAAGTTCTAGTTTTGAGAATTGCGTAGCCAATCAACTTACAGCTTTTGTGGGACAGCTACATTGATTGGCTACATATTTCGCGGAATTAGAACTTGGACCAAGTACTAGTGTCATGGACACAGGCCTTAATTCGCCTGAATAGATACAGAGTTTCTAAATTTCTAAACAGTTGCTATTCTTTTCATCGGTGTTTTATTATTAACTCCATTATTTTTTTCAATAAAATCTTTAGTTTGATTTTTAAGAAATATAACATTTTTTAATCAAAAACTAATGCTAAAGCAACCAGGTTGTATAAATATCCGTTGTTATATTTGGCGCAATTTGTTGATATCATTACTTTTGTAGAGAAGATAGTTTTGTAGAGAAGATATTTTTGTAGAGAATATACTTTTGCAAAAAAGATAGAGTAACAAAATATATTCGGTTGAATTGGAGCTTATACTTGGTTCTTTTTTTTACCTTTTTTTAAAAAGGTAAGTTTTTTACGTGATTATTATATACAGGGTGTCTGATGCAAAAGTAGCCAACTTGTAAATAGTGGTTGATTGGGTTAAACTAAGGAGATATATCATGTGCCGCGGTACAAAAGTAACAATAGTTATCGTGTAATTATTTACACGTCTGAGCGAATGAGGATGCTGAATACGGTAGGCCGACTCGGAAGGCATTTAAGAAAATTGATCGATGAGCGGGAGGTGGAGCGACACGCGAGATACTATGTTTATGTTTCGGGTCGCCCGTCGCTGGCGCTCGCTGCCGCGCTCGCCGCCCGCGCCGCGCTCCCCGCCGCGCCTAGGTTTTTACCCACCACGGTGTATCTCGCGCGTCGC
>NW_011957661.1:0-1451 GCF_000949405.1 Vollenhovia emeryi | reverse complement strand
GCAGTAAAGAACTCGCCGAGAGACACGTGGTGGACAAGATACTCCCCGAGAGAGCACGGAAACGCATTACCGCNAGAGATTCACGCTTGGAGAGAGAGCTGCTGCTACAGCTGTTTTGGGCGGCTATGAAAGCAAAGACCAAAACTCGGTATGGGTCTNAAAAACCAAAGAAGAAGAAAAGAGCGACAAGAAGCGGATTCTTCCGGTAGCGAAACGCGGTGGTTTCTTGCCAATTCTACCGATGCTGGGCGTGCTAGGATCCATGATTGGCGGAGCAGCCGGTGTGACGAAGGCGGTGAACGATGCCAAAGCTGCGCAACGCCAGCTCGAGGAGCTGCAACGTCACAATCGCGCGATGGAAGGTCGCGGAGTGTATCTCGCTCCATACAAACGTGGAGGAGGTGTAACGAAACAGGGAAGGAAAAAAAAACGTCAAAAAAACATTAAAAATGCCTACGGGTGTAACGACGAACGTGCAATTGGACCAACTGGCAAGACGAATGTGTATACGACACTTTAGAGGTGTCTTTATGCGAAATGCATTACCGATAAGCGGCGTACATCGAAACGAGAGCGGTATCGTCAATCTGGACAACGCGACAGGTTCCGGCACTCACTGGGTAGCGTACGCAAAGAGGGGAAACCGTGGGATATATTTCGATAGTTTTGGTAATCTCCGACCGCCTAAAGAACTGGTGCGGTATTTCGGGGATGGTGTGACGATAGAGTACAATCGAACGTCTCATCAGACCTACGATCAGAGCATCTGCGGACAGCTGAGTCTACGGTTTCTCCAAACGGTTGACGACAGATTCACACAGATTTAAAGTCTGGCGAGACGTCGCGAGGATTCAGTACACGCTGAGCGGTACTTCATCCACCATGTCGCTGACACTCACGCTGACCGGGAGGAGTGGAGTCCTCGCAGTAAACTACTTCCCAGCGATAGACCTGAGCGATGGCGATTACGAGCTCGGTTTAATGAATTTTTCGACTTACAACACGATATCGAACGTGAATGCCTCGAATAATAAATTT
The DNA here is from genome assembly GCF_000949405.1 of Vollenhovia emeryi. Classification (NCBI taxonomy): domain Eukaryota; kingdom Metazoa; phylum Arthropoda; class Insecta; order Hymenoptera; family Formicidae; genus Vollenhovia; species Vollenhovia emeryi. The sequence continues at coordinate 413 of NW_011957661.1, read as the reverse complement.
TACTGGCAATTGGATACTGGATTTGACAAAGATGACACGGAAATTACGATTCCCGAAGGATCCTACGAACTGCAAGCGATAAATGAGTTTTTGAAGCGTGTACTTTCACGGAAACTATTAGCTATGAACCGTCTACGTCGGTTCATAGCTAATGACGACGGTGAAAAACGCAGCGACGACGATGGCGATGACGATGAATACCCGATTGTGCTGCACGCTAATTACAACACGATAAGGAGCGAGATCAAATGCGCCTTCGGAATAAACTTTAGCAAGCCCAACAACATTGGATCGCTTCTGGGATTCTCATCAACGCGTATACTGCAACCGCGAAAGTGGCATGAATCAGACCTGCCGATCAACATTACCAACGTGAACATTATCCGCGTAGAGTGCAATGTGACCGCGGGTAC
>NW_011957660.1:0-1451 GCF_000949405.1 Vollenhovia emeryi | reverse complement strand
TTGCTGATTGCAAATTACCCTTTACAGATTTTTACGCTGAGGCATTGAACGACATGAAATCATCCAGTAAAACATTCTTCGCGGATAAAGCTCTACACAAAGGAAAATTTTACCATCAACATTTTCATTCACAGGCTCCCAAGCCCTGGTTCTACAAGGTTCGCCTTAAAAGGGAAGAAGTTGTTATCATCAACCGTATCCGAAGCAATCACTACAACTTGAATGCCAGCTTGGCAAGGAAAAACATCATAAACTCAGCTGAGTGTCCATGCGGTCATCCTATTCAAGATGTTAATCACATCATTTTCAATTGCCCCAACCATAAACTAAAAATGAAAAAACTGACCGATCACTTGAACTCCATTTCCGAGCAGAGAGATCCTCTTGACCTCCTTCCCTTCATCATTGAACCTACCACGAAAACTTGTCGATTGATCCTGGCAGCTTTTAAAGCCGCAAACCTCAAAATTTGAAATCTCTCTTACGATTCGGCGTCGTCGCAGTGCGCTTGCGCGTGCGCCATGACGCCCAAACACGATTACTATTACACTTGCACTTTCCCATCAAGACAATTGGTTCGTCGTGGTCGTGTCGGCTCAGAATCGGAGCCGGGAGCCATATCAAGATCAAGAAGAAGAAGAAGAAGAAGGCACTTTTCTGCTCATGGCTACGGTACGAAGTACACGCGTCGTGCAGTGCTAAGGACATTAGTGTGCTCTCGTGGACTTTTCTCAGCGAAGACTAGACTCAGTGTGGACAAAGAGAGGACTCAACAGTGCGACTCAACTCAGGCAGCTCGGGATACAGCATCACCGGCGACTCAGGCTCACCACGCATCGCGCAAGCCGGCGCCGCGTGGACACGGCTCACGGGCATCTACATCGCGAGGCCGGTGTTCGATCAATAATATCGACCCGTGCAAGTGATTTAAGGACTTCTCATTCACCGCTTATTCATAGACTGCTCACTGTAAGCTTCTTTCATTTATCCTGCTCGATTTTTGTTGCCAATTTGCTATCAAGTTTTTTTTTAGCGAAGAGCACAGACTTCTGCATAATACATAAGGAAATAAACCAATCAGAGTTTTTCATTTCCACTTTGGGAATCGTATTATACATTATGGCCGGTATTCATAGTCGGATCTTATATTCAAGACCGTCTTGAATTTATCTAAAGATGCTGTATGGAACATTTGATTGGTTGCGGAGTATCTAGAGATGATCTTAAGACGGTCTTGAATATAAGATCTGACTATGAATACCGGCCTATGTATTATGCAGAAGTCTGTCTCCGCTTATGTCAGGCTGGACAGAACATAAACGTAATACAAACACAGATGGCTATGGATTTAGCATGGTATTCTAACCGAATTTGTTGCCAATCTGCTGACATACCGTTAACATTTTGCTTATTGAGTAAATTAGTATATGTCACATAAAATGTCTACAATT
>NW_011957659.1:0-1450 GCF_000949405.1 Vollenhovia emeryi | reverse complement strand
TCTGCCGCCCAAGAGGGTAGTGGACTCCCCCTGCGGGGAGGAGTCCCCCCTCCCCCACACCAACGGGGGAGGGAGCGCAGCGGCCCGCCCATCAAACGGCGGGCCGGTGCGGGGGGCGTCCAGAAGTAATGGCTCTGCCAAGTCCTGGGCGTCCCCCAAGTAAAGCACAGCGCAGTCCACCGTGTGGTTTTAGTGCGGGAAGCCCAGCGGTCGCAATGTCAGCGCCCGATCGCCATTAGGGGGGCAGTCCCACATAACCCGGGCCACTTAATGTAAACTCCCTTCCCGGAGGGGGGCCCGGGTATCCATAAAGGATTTCCACACGTAAAAAAAAAGGAGCGCTCTCGCTCGCGATCGCTCCTCTGAGCTTTACCGATTACCATTAACAGCAAGTAAGCACTCGGTCGCGGGAATTGGCCCTCCGACGGACTTAGCCGCAGCGCCGATACAAGGCGTCGGACTTAGTCCCGTGAGCCCACTCTCGCGTGCGACTTAGCCACGCGAACGAATCGGTTTCGCCGGGGCCTGCACAGCCATCAGTTCTTAGGCTCCGTCGAACCGCGAGAGCCGCCGCTTTTCCTCCACTCGGTGTTAATAACCATTATCTTCTTTATTTTGTTCTCTTTATTATCGCGACGATAACCATTACATGTGTAAGTGAAAGTGCGAGTTACAAATAAACTTTCAATCAGTGTCAAAACGGGGGAAAGGCTCAATTGCGCACAGTACAATTGGACACGATGCAATTGCACACAGTGCTATTGGGCATATAATATTGCGCACAGTTCTTGGTAATTGTTCAGAATAGCTACACCACCTCCAAAATCAATCAAATAGGTCTTATTCGACGCGTTTTTTTTAACGAGAAACAACTTTTTCCTTAGACAAAATCGTCGCTCTGCCCTGCGAAGCGAGATATTAATTGTTAAAGTTGACAACTTTTAGGGTTAGGAAATCTGTCATACCGACTAAATCAGACTAAATGCACGTTATATGCAGTGACGTATTTCCACGTGAAACGAGATCCACTCCACACTTCAGACATGGTTTGGGTAGGGTTATATCTTAACGAAGTGGAGCTCCCCCGAAGGGGGGGCGGAACATACTGTCTCCACGCATGTACTTCCGCCGTTGTATTGTTCCACATGGGTTTGCAACTTTCCACGTGAAGCGAGATCCACTCCACACCTCTGACATAGGGTGGGTAGGGTTATTTTTAACAAAGTGGAGCCCCCCGAAGGGGGGGCGGAACATACTGTCTTCACGCACACATTTTTCCATCTACATTTGGTGGAGAGGAGTGACTTACATGAGGGTAGAAAAATGTATGCGTGGAGACAGTATGTTCCGCCCCCCCTTCGGGGGGGCTTCAACTCGTTAAAAATAACCCTACCCACCCTATGTCAGAGGTGTGGAGTGGATCTTACTTCAAGTAGAAAGTTGCGAACCC
>NW_011957658.1:0-1450 GCF_000949405.1 Vollenhovia emeryi | reverse complement strand
CCTAGACACCGAAAACTACGGGGCGCACTGTCTGGATGTCGTCATCGGCGACCTGGGATACGTGTACATCGAGTTCAAGGTATTAATGCACCTAGACACCGAAAACTACGGAGCGCACTGTCTGGACGTCGTCATCGGCGACCTGGGATGCGTGGACATCGAGTTCAAGGTACTAATACACCTAGACACCGATATATTAACTACACGGTTCTCGGAGATCTCGATCCAAGATCTAGCACAAGAATTATATTTACGTTCACTGATCGCGCACACTTACACTGACAGCTTTGCCATGTTTACGCGCACTTGGCGGTAAACCGAGCTTTCGGAAGTCGTCGGTAATAACATCGGTAATATTACGCGTCGGTAACATCGGTAATGTCAGTCACGTCAGCGCAGCGCCAATGCCACGTTGCGACAGAAAAGTGAAAAGGACATTTCCCCCTCCACTGGCCTGTCGACCAAGACGACGAAGACGGTTCTTAATTAATCCTACCTACGTAATCTGCCCAACATGCGGACTTTGCATTGCAATATCTCCACTCATGGGGCACGTAGGAGAAAAGTAAAAACACTTTTATTATGCAAATCGTACCCAAGCTATCGATTAAGCGCAGTCTCAAGTTCGTCGGATCAGCCGTTGTTGAGATCTGAAATTCTGAGGGCCCATCAACTCGCGTACTCGCGTAAACTACACGGTCGGTGTCGCGCGCGTGGTTTTAGCTTGTCGCTTATACTTAGTCGCTTATACTTGGCGCGAGACACTACCGTGTCTCGTGATTACATGCACTCGCCGCGGATCGCCTAGCGCCGCGGACCTCCCCGCCCGCGCGGATCGCGTAGTGCTGCGGTCCTCTCCTCCCCGCGTCGCGGATCGCCGCGGAATATCTCCCTCCCAGCGCCTCCGCGGATAGCCAAGCGCTGCGGAATAATAAACGCGGAACTCCTCGACATCGTTCACCTTGATAAGAAAGTCATCAGCCAGGTTTCGGCGCTTGACCCCGTGACTCATTACAAGGGAAATAAGAATACGCGTCCAGGTGTTCGCGCTAAAAAAGACAGGTCAGCACCTAGATATCTGTTACATGTTACGTAGTGACAGGTCAGCACCTTGCGTGACGTCAAGGTCACGTACTCCCCCTCCTCCCCGCGGCCTCCTCGTCACGGAGTACCCTCCTCCCCGCTGTCCCCACGCCAGAGCCCCCCGCCCCGCTCCCCCCTCGCCTGAGTTAGAATCCCCCTATATACCCTACTGCTATCGAATGATACCAAACTTGACCCTCCACCCCCACCCCTGTGGGTAGGGCGGGGGACAACTTTAAAATCTAAAATGGGAACCCCCACTTTTTATAACAGATTCGCATTCCACGTTAAAAAGTACGGTAATTATTTAGATTAGGACACCCACCTCCAATAACCTTGGGCTGGACATATATTGTAGAGGTCACCC
>NW_011957657.1:0-1450 GCF_000949405.1 Vollenhovia emeryi | reverse complement strand
GGTCCCGCGTATTATTATACTTTGCCTGGTTTCACGTGGGACGCCATGCTGAAACACATGCGCGTAAATTTCGAGCTGCTCACAGACATCGACATGGTCATGTTTGTGGAACGCGGTATACGCGGTGGTTTGAGCCAGTGCTCGAACAGGTACGCTCGAGCCAATAACAAGTACATGCAGTCTTACGATCCATCGAAACCATCCTCGTACCTGGTGTACTTTGATGTTAATAATTTGTATGGTTGGGCGATGTGTCAACCACTGCCATATGCAAATTTTCGATGGATCGAAGATATTACGAATTTCGACGCGAGCGCAATCGCTGCGGACTCATCGACAGGTTACATTCTCGAGGTCGATCTCGAGTATCCGCAGCATCTTCACGACGCGCACATTGACCTACCGTTCTGTCCAACGCGCGATAAACCACCCGGCAAGCGGCAGGATAAACTTCTCGCGACATGTATGATAGAAAGCGTTACGTCATACACTATCGCAACCTGCAACAGTGCACACGTCATGGGCTTCGCGTGTCAAAGATACACCGTGTATTGGAGTTTTCGCAATCTCCATGGCTCCGCGATTACATCGAGCTCAACACACAATTTAGAACGTTAGCCAAAAACGATTTTGAAAAAAATTTATACAAATTAATGAACAACGCGGTATTCGGTAAAACAATGGAAAACGTGCGGAATCATGTCGACGTTAAACTTCTAACAAAGTGGGATGGTCGGTACGGTGCGGAGGCAATGATTTCGAAACCAAATTTTCATAGTCGCAGCATCTTTTCAGAAAATTTAATCGCCGTGGAATTGCGAAAACTCGAAGTGAAATTCATCAAGCCAATCTACGTGGGTATGTGCATCCTCGACATATCCAAGATCTGCTTGTATGAATTTCACCACGAATACATGCAGCCCCTGTACAGTGACAAGTGTAGAATCATGTATACCGATACCGACAGTCTCATATACCACGTCAAGTGCGAGGATGTATATGAGACTGTGAAACGCGATATACACAGATTCGACACGAGCGATTATCCGGTTGACAACGCGTATGGCATACCGCGTGTAAATAAGAAAGTGCCCGGTCTAATGAAGGACGAAAACAATGGCGCGATCATGATGGAATTCGTGGGACTCAGAGCGAAAATGTATGCGTTGCGAGTCGATGGTAAGAAGGATACGAAGAAGGCGAAAGGTGTCAAAAGTAATGTAGTAACGCGAACAATATCTTTTGATGATTGCACACATTGTCTGCGAGACGAGATCGAGAGGTCAGCAGTCGTGTATTCGATCTAAACTGCATCAAGTGTACACTATATCCGAGACGAAAATCGCTCTGAGTCCATACGACGACAAACGATACGTCATGCCTGACTCGACTGACACATTACCATGGGGACATTACCAGATACCTCTATAATATATTCACAGTATTATTG
>NW_011957656.1:0-1450 GCF_000949405.1 Vollenhovia emeryi | reverse complement strand
GTGATGTTGATTATGTCTTATAAAATTAAATGATAAAATATTTACAATGGCATACATTTATTATACATGTTTTACAATGGTATACATTTATTATAATCGATGTGGATAAAATATATCTATGGTGATTAAAAAATAAAATGAATTTATAAAATATTTACAATGGTATTTTATAATGTCCCCATGGCAGCGTTTCTGTATAATCGGGCACAACGTATCGCTTGTCATCATACGGACTCAGAGCGATTTTCGTTTCGGCTACAGTGTACACCTCATGCAGCTTCGATCTTATACAAGTCTGTTGGCGAGTCATTTCTATCTCATCATTGAGACACCGCGTGTAATCGTCGAACGTTATCGATCGCGCTACCACGTTACTCTTTACGCCTTTAGCCTTCTTTGTATCTTTCTTACCGTCTACCCTCAACACGTACATCTTCGCTCTGAGCCCGACGAATTCCGTCATTATCGCACCATTATTCTCATCCTTCATTAAACCTGGCACTTTTTTATTAGCATGTGGAATATCGTACGCGTTATCTGCTGGATAATCGCTCGTGTCAAATCTATGCTATCTACTTGGAACTTATACTTGGCGCTTTTATTTACCTTTTTTTAAAAGGTAAGTTTTTTAGGTGATATCACTACTTTTGTAGTGTTAAATATCACGTACTGTTTATTTATCAGAATATAATTGTGCACAATTATTATTTTATTATGAGAGAGAACCTCGAAATGACCGATTGTGTGATATTAAACGCTAGGGAATAATCGACGATTTTGTACGGAGCCTTCTTGCGTTCCATGATGCGCGGTCGCGTATTGCAGGAGACGTAAAGGCTTTTTTTAATTTATATCTCGTTACTCGTTACTGTCTCACTAGGTCCCTGTGTTATAGATTAGGTAAACTATAACTTATTCAAGCGAATAGATTTTTTGTTAAATTACTAACTTTATTTCAATGATACCATGCTCTTCTCTGATTTAGTCCGATTACTGGAACATTGTCGGTTCGTACACAAAACCCATATAATTTGTATATTATACAAATGTGTTCACGAATTGACAGTTCTAGGAGCAAATTCCAAAAGTGCAGAAACACTCCAGCATTCCCTCACTGACTCGGATATCAACAACGGCTGATCAGACGAAGTTGAGACTACGCTTAATCGATAGCTTCGGTACGATTTGCATAATAAAACTGTTTTTACTATTCTTCTATGTGACCCATGAGTAGAGATATTGCAATGCAAAGTCCACGGGTCTGAATTTTCGCATAATGTTTAAAACGTCGACGTATCCCAGATCGCCGATGACGATGTCCAGGCAGTGCGCCCCGTAGTTTTCGGTGTCTAGGTGTATCAATACCTTGAATTCCATGTCCACGTATCCCGGGTCGCCGATGACAACGTCCAGGCAGTGCGCTCCGTAGTTTTCGGTGTCTAGGTGTATC
>NW_011957655.1:0-1449 GCF_000949405.1 Vollenhovia emeryi | reverse complement strand
GGTGACCCAACTGAACCAACTACGGAATCACCCGCTAGAGCTACATCGCCATCAATATTAACGCCACCACTAGTTGCATCGCTACTAATAACGGCTGTATCTCCACCAACAGTTTCATCTCCACCAACAATTTCATCTCCACCAACAGTTTCATCACCACCGTCACTAAATACTACAACGCCACCCTTAGCACCCAAAGATTTAACGCCACCCATCATTCAACCTGGACCTTCTACAATATCACAAGATACTTCACACAATGACAATATAGTAACAGTTGATGAAACTACCGATAATCAACAAATAAAGTCTGTCTTGAATGTTTTGTCTCCTGTGCCTTGCATAAAAACAGTAATTAAAAAGATTAAGAAAGGTACTAAGCCAACAATGGAATTAACTTCAAGTCCGTACAAAAATGAAATAGAAGCCAAGGATAACATAAATAAAAGGAAGAAGCCTGTACTAGATTTAAAAAAAGTCAAAACAGAAAAAGGAATAAATAAAAGTACAAAAAGAAGCAACTTAGATGAAACAAGCAAGAAAAACAAAAAAATAAAAGCTAAAGAATCGTGGTTATGTCAACTATGTCAGGAAAATCGTAAAGAAAACATGATCCAGTGTATAAAATGTAAAGGGTGGATACATGACCTATGTGCTGGGGTTGACAGCCATAGAAAGAAATATATTTGTGATATCTGTGTCCAATCTTAATAATTTTCTAAGTATTTTGTTTTTTATGAGTACAATCTCATTTTATTTTCTGTTATTTTAGTAATTAGGTTCGACTTTGTAACTATTATAATAACCAAAGAAAAGTTGATCTCAGACTGAATTATTTGTAATTTTAAGTTGTTCACGTGATCTCTGATTATTAAGTATTTTTCTTTAAAGTTTAATATATGTTTACTAATATCTAGTTTCTAAGTACGACTAAGGCTATAGGTGGTACGAATTAGGCGACTAGGCGCCTTAATCGTACCGAAAGCATATTTTTGAAAAACGTTAAAATAACTTATTTTGAAAAAGATTTTCAAGTTTCTGTGATTTTTAATTAAAAAGCAACTAAATAAAGATTTATTAGATGCAGAAGATTTTGTTTTATTTCAATTGCACTGAATAGTACAGTATTATTTCTTTAAGGGGTACGACTTAAGAAACCTTACCCTACTGTATGGGGGTCGAAGCTTTTTACTTAAATTATAAACTTTGGAACACTGTAACTCAGTGAAAAATGATCCATTTTCAAAAAATAAAAAACCGTTGTATTCGTCTCCATGTCACCTACGACATTCACTGGAACATAAAAATCGGTTGCCATTTGTAAAAATGGCCGCCATGTAGAAATCTCGAAAGTGGCGCCACCTACAATTTAACTGACATGGCCAACTTCTGCCTCCCTTGGAACCATAAAACTATTGTTTAAAACATTTTTCCTATCTCTTTTATTTT
>NW_011957654.1:0-1449 GCF_000949405.1 Vollenhovia emeryi | reverse complement strand
CACATCCCACGGCCATCCCTACAGAATGTATTGCAGGAGGGTAGACGGTGTCACATGATAGCATTTTCAAAAATATCAAAAAATTTACTTTGATTTTCCTAATCTGATGTGTATTTTTTTTAGATATTACCATTTTTCAACAATTTTCAACTCATTTTCAGTTTTGCCGATTACAGCGCCATCTATCATGAAACGAAAAAAATGTCTCATACAAAAGTTACATATTTTTTCACGGAGAATCCAAATCTGCAATAAAAAATAGGGGTTTCTATTTAAGATTTCAAAGTCACCCCCCTCCCGCACCCGGGGGTGGTGCAGGGGGTCGAGCTTTATGTTAATGGATGACCCTCTTCGAGGTGAACAACTTTTATTGTAACTTTTTTAAATCCGATTTGTATTTTTCCAAATATTCTGAAAAACAGTTTTAAATGCCTCACCCTGTATATTCATACACGAATATACACGACATGCAAACAAACGCATGCACGCGACACACACACACACACACACACACACACACCCACACACACACACACACCAAAAACATTTATGCAATCCATTTAAATAAGTTGTGGACAAATGTTCGGGAGTCACAGTTTTTTTTTCAGAAAAAGTTTTTGTTTATATGTATTACTAATTAGTAACAATTTTTTAATAAATCGGTCGCGAGGGATCTCTTACAAATTTCAAGACGATTATTTAAAAAAAAACCATCAAGATTGCTTAAAAAACAAGGGCTCTAGACTTTTTTGAAACAATGCACGTCTTGTGGCCCCAATGTGCGGCGGCCCGATCAGGGCTAAATAACTTCCATGTAATTTGTGTTACCAGTGTTTGTAGTGCCACCTACCTTACCACAGGGCCTTACAAGGAACTAAAAATCAATATGGCACCGCCCAATTCAAAATACATTATAAGAAAACTTTCTATATTTACAATATATTTTGAGAGGAATAAATAACTAGTAACATTGCTTAAGTTTATAATTGTTGTTATATGTATATAATATCAAATAACACAAAATTTTTGTTTCACACAATATATATATATTATATATTATCATACACTTTTTAATATAATAAATAAGCATGTAACGAGGGCGACCGGGGAGGTGCGGCCGCGTAGAAAAAACCCGAATTCCTCGAGCGAGAGAGAAGGAAATAGAGCCAGCCGGAGAAAATCGATAACGCGCGGTTGCCACGTCGGAGTCAGCCGGCGAGAAAATCGATAACGCGCGGTTGCCGCGTCGACGCTAGCCAGAGAAAATCGATAATGCGCGGTTGCCACGCGTTGACGGCAACCGGCAACGCCGCGCCCGCCCCCGCCGCCTCACCCCGCGCGCCACCGTCCGGGGGGTATAAAAGCCCCTCCGGAGCAGGCGCTTTAACTTAGTTGACGCTTGGTGCTCCGACCGTCAACTCCCGGGCAGCGGGTACCGCCGCTGCAGGT
>NW_011957653.1:0-1449 GCF_000949405.1 Vollenhovia emeryi | reverse complement strand
AGCACGATGAAAAGTGAGATCAAATGCGCCTTCGAAATAAACTTTAGCAAGCCCAACAACATTGGGTCGCTACTGGGATTCTCATCGACGCGTATACTGCAACCGCGAAAATGGCATGAATCAGACCTACCCATCAACATTACCAATGTGAACATTATCCGCGTAGAGTGCAACGTGACCGCGGGTGCGTACAGCAACAGCAAGCCTGTGCACACGATACACGAATTTTCGCCGAACGTGTCACCAGGATATAAGATATCGGAAACGCCGATGCAGATCATTTACCTGCCAGTCATCGCACGGAGCATTACCGATTTAACGGTACGCGTTGTGGATCAGAACAGTCAATTGCTCGACTTTCGCGGAGAAGAAATCACCCTCAGATTGCACGTACGCCGACGACAGCGATAACGCGCGCGAGTGTGCATGAGATGCTCGTGCTGAACGGATCGGAGCATATTGTAAAAGATACCACCAAGCCCGCGACATCGAGATTCGGTGATATCCAGCCGTCTAGTTGTTGCAAGAAGAAGAAACTCAACGCATTGAACGTGGAATTTTTAACCTCTTTGGGATTCGCAGTGCGCAAACAATGATTGACATTCTCAATATCAATGAAGAGCCAATCTTCGACGAGCGCATCGTCAAGATTGAGACTCACTCGTACAATCCGTTTGCCAACACTACATTCGGGCACAGCGATGAGATAAGAATACCAATACAACAACAGGATCTCTATACGTTGCCGCATGAAAGTTTTCTGTACATCGAGGGAAAACTAACTACTGCCGAACAAATCAAAGGATCTAATGTAGTACTGGGAAATAATTGTGTCGCGTTCATGTTCGACGAGATCCGATATGAACTTGATGGTGTGGAGATTGATCGCTCCAGAAATGTTGGAATAACCAGCACGCTCAAGACCTATGTCTCGTCATCGTTTGATAAAATGATGTCTCTGAAGAATGCCGGCTGGGATATGGTGAACAATGGAACCGGAAACTTTAATTTTTGTGTGCCGCTCAGCATGCTATTGGGATTCTGTGAAGATTATCAACGCGTGGTGATTAACGCCCGTCACGAATTGATTTTAATACGATCGCGCAATGATAACAACTGTCTCTTTGGAAAAGCAGCGATGGAGCCTAAACTTGAAATATTCAAGATACAGTGGCGCATGCCGCATGTGTTGTTAAACGAGGTGAACAAACTGTCGATGCGGCGTGCTTTGGAAAGCGGACAATACCTCAATATGGGATTTCGTTCATGGGATCTGTACGAGTATCCGCTATTGCAACAGACGACTAAACATTCATGGGCTATTAAAACGGCTACTCAGCTCGAGAAGCCGCGGTATCTTATCTTTGCTCTGCAAACAGGTCGGAAGAATATCATGTCACAGAATGTGAGCCAATTCAGTCACTGCAAATTGAGCAACGTGAAACTCTA
>NW_011957652.1:0-1449 GCF_000949405.1 Vollenhovia emeryi | reverse complement strand
CTTATTATGCGTTACCCTTTATAATATGTCAGTTATTCTTTCTATACTATTCCTATGCTGCACATGATGTTACTACCATATATACATATATACTTTATATTAACAATTGTTCAAATTGCACGATATACCTCAGTGCAATTTATTATTTTTCATATATCTATTACCTTAAGAGCTTATGTACTTAGAATTAATTAGCAGTTTGTACGTACGGTTGTTTATTATAAAATTTTAATTATTATTTGAAAAACAGTAAGACTTAGAGCTATAGTTATAAAGACCAAAATTGTAGCGCTCGTGAAGCCCGAAAGAAGTTGTTATATCAAAATTTTAAAATTATGTAAACTATAGAAAAAGGGTTATATCTCGAGAAGTATGAGACTTGGATAAAATTCGAAAGGCTTTAATTTTACAATTAGCTTAACTAACAAATACAAGAAGGAAATTATTTTTTTATCTTCATCGGTTCTCGAATTAACAAATAAAATTTTGAAAATTTAAAATTAAAAATTATAATAGTCTTTAATAGGCCCTAATAACATATGTTCCGTGGTAAACATCTTAGAAATATTAACCGTTACAAAACTACAACCAATTGTTTATAGGATGTAGAATTCAATGTAAATAAGGTACTAAAAAAGATCCGAAGCCTCATAGTTCTCGAAATAATGAAATTTAAAGATCCACAGCAGCAACGCGAGTGCGAGAGAGAGGGTATGAGAGAGAGAGAGAGAAAGAGCTATAAACTTCAATAATTTTTATCTAGGAAACGGCACGATATAGAACAATAGTCATAAATCCGAAGTTGTAGCGCTTGTTAAGACGAATATCAAAATTTCGAAATTATGTAACTTACGGAAAAATAATTTATATCTCGTCGACTGTGTCGTATAATATCAATTATACGGCATACAAATGAATTTTCCAATTTTTAGCGCCGATACTATCGCGAGTATCGCGAGAACGGTGCGAGATAGGACAAAACTTAAGAGGACCAAAATTATAGAGCTTATTAAGATCTAGTAGAAGGCGCAATAAGAAATTTTTGTTATTATCGATAAATAGTAAAAATAGGATATATCTCGAAGACTATAAGACCTAAAAAAAATCTAAACACCTACAATTTTTCAATTAACTTGACTAACAAATATAGCATAAAGATTTTTCACCCATCTCTTTTGGTTTTCAATATAGAAAATAAATGTTTAAAATTTAAAAATTAAAAATAATGATAATTTGCAACGTATTTAAATAACAATTGCTGCGCAGAAAGAATTCCAAAAAGTTTAACCGTTGCAAAGTTACAATAAAATGTTTATATGGTATAGAATCCGATGTAATTAAGGGTATAAAAAAGACTCGGAGGTTCTACGCCTTATAGTTCTCGAGATAACTAAAAATTAAGAAACCGCTATTGATGTATTAAAAATTCATCAGGTACTAATGCCGAAT
>NW_011957651.1:0-1449 GCF_000949405.1 Vollenhovia emeryi | reverse complement strand
TGCATGTAGAGCCCTGTTTGGAAATTTTGCTAATTTATTAATAATAAATATTTCTAAATCAGCGTTTGTTAAATTGGACAGTTCTTTTACGCACAATTCAATTACGCACAGCTCAATTTCGCACATTTCACTTTCGCACATTTCACTTTCGCACATTTCACTTTCGCACAGTTCACTTTTGCACAGTTCAGTTTCGCACAGTTTGATCAAGCTCAACTACATATTTATATGTATATTTATGATTACAACTGCGATTTTTTGCTGGTCGATTTGCTGCGATTACTTCTAATGTATAATCATAGGAAGAAGATGGAAAAGAAGAAGAAGGGGTAGCTCATAAGATTATTATGACAGATTTCCTAACCTCTCGTTATAAGTTATTCTTTTAAAGTGTCAAACTTGACTGTAAATTCTCCAAATCTCTTTTTCCGGCCGATATGTTAACACAGTCTAGATGCATACAAGAATCTTCTGCTTTACAAAATAGTTGATTTCACTTGATATGTTTTTCTATTTCTTGATTACTTCATCTTGTATCTGTTACGTATGCAATGACACTGAACTGTGCGAAACTGAACTATGTGAAACTGACCTGTGCGAAAGTGAACTGTGCGAAAGTGAACTGTGCGAAACTGAAATGTGCGAAACTGAACTGTGCGAAAGTGAACTGTGCGAAACTGAAATGTGCGAAACTGAACTGTGCGAAACTGAACTGTGCATGATTGAACTGTGCATAAAAGAACTGTGCGTAAAAAAAACTGCGTTCAATTTAACAAATGCTGATTTAGAAAGAATTATTATTAATAAATTAGCAAAAATTCCAAATAGGGTTCTACATGCATACGTGTGTGTTTGTGTTTTAAATTATATTTTGATTACTGTGTATCCAAAAGCAACGGTGTCGAATTGAACGATGCTCACAAGAACTGTGTCCAAATGAACGGTGCGCAAAAGAACTGTGCGCAATATTATGTGTCCAATAGCACTGTGTGCAATTGCATTGTGTCCAATTGTACTGTGTGCAATTGAAGGCTTCTCGTTTGACCCAACCTACCATTACTTTTCGTAGGAGTACTCTTGCATCAGATGCCCTATATAAACAATACTTTCGACCATTTTCAAGGTTAGGAAAGAAATAAAAAAAGAGTTAAATTAGTGAAATTTGTATATTTTACTTTCTTTCTAAAATACATTTTTCTTGTTATACAAAATATATTCACCTTTTTAATATTTATACAAAAAATCTTTTCTGAGTTCATTAAGTCTACTTTTAAGCGTGTGAAAATAAAATTAATTTTTAAGATAAAAATTGTAACTATTATACTATAGATATAAAACATAGAGGTAATTGTGCATAAAAGCGACTTCCTCTCCGATTCGCTTGATTTTTAAATATGTTGTTGGGGATGTCTTCTCGAGTCATTTCATGTATATATATAAGGGCCGGAT
>NW_011957650.1:0-1449 GCF_000949405.1 Vollenhovia emeryi | reverse complement strand
CTATATGTGAAGTGGCTGTGTGGATTTTGGATCTTCATCGAATCACAATTAACAATCAGAAAGTTGGATAAGTATATATAATTAAGTATTATTTATTAATTAATGTAATTTTAATAATTGAAATTTACTTATTAATATGCCGAAAACATACCATACTTTATCAAAAAGGCGTAAAAATCAATTAATTTCATTTCATATTTCTCAATTCGATAAGGTTGCAATTTCGTCAAATGTTCCCTATAATCGTTTTCAAACTAATTCCAATATACAAATAATCGATAATGAGGTTAATTCAAAGATTAATTCAGAGGTTACAATATTTTCAAATAAAATTTCTACCGATAGCCTCGTCAATAATAACACTTTTGATTCATCTAATGATATCCCAATTCTATCAAAGACTAATTCTTCAACATCTAATAATTTCAATATTCCAATTGTATTAAATCAAGATAATTCTTCATTTTCAAATTTGTCTACTGAATCAATTGATTTAATTATTGAAATTTCAGTACAAGATGAGCAAAATTTTAGTTTGCAAGAAGATTTGCAAATCTTAGTTTCAAAATGTTGTATTCCTCAAGGTACTGTAGATAACCTTCTTCAAATTTTACGGAAACATGGTCATGATGATTTACCTCAAACGTGTATAACTTTAATGAAAACACCACGTAATACTTCTCTAAATATATTTTCTCTTAGTGGTGGAAGATACATTCATTTTGGATTGGCTTCGGGAATAAAACGTTCTATATTAAAATATTGTAGAACCATGCCTCGTGAAATAAAAATAAATATTAATATTGATGGCTTACCATTGAGTAAAAGCTCAGGTAGCCAATTTTGGCCTATTCTTGCATCAATCGAAATTAATGATCTTTATACCGAACCTTTTGCAGTTGGTATATTTCACGGAATGTCAAAACCGAATAATGTTAATGATTTTCTTCGTCCTTTTGTTAACGAAGCACAAATTGTTCTTCGAGAAGGTATATTATTAGGTAAAGATTGTCATTGTAAAATTTCAGTAAATGCAATATTATGCGATGCTCCTGCAAAGTCATTAATCACTTGTACCAAAGGTCACACAGGGTATTTTTCATGTTCGAAATGCTCACAAGAAGGGGATTTTGTATGTAATCGAGTTGTGTTTCCAGAAATTAATTCTACATTAAGAACGAATGAATCGTTTCGTACTCGTAGCCAACAAGAACATCATATAGGTGATTCAATTCTAGAAAATCTTCCTATAGACATGATTTCACAAATTCCTCTAGATTATATGCACCTTGTTTGTTTAGGTTCGAGACGTTTATTGCAATTTTATGTTAGGGGTAGAAAAGGTGTAAGATTATCTAATGCTGCAATTAATTCTATTGACAAACACTTACTTGATACAAGAAAATTTATAATTAAAGAGTTTGCAAGAATGCCAAGAAGTTTAGTATA
>NW_011957649.1:0-1449 GCF_000949405.1 Vollenhovia emeryi | reverse complement strand
TCGCGCGGAGCAACAAAGGAATTAGTCATGTACACGTGAGCCGCATGGATCCCCCCCACAATAAAATAATAAAATAATCGCGGAAAAAAAGCCGGCTCGCCGGGACTCGAACCCGGCTCGCACGGCTTTTTTTTTACGTGTGGAAATCCTTTATGGATAACCGGGCCCCCCTCTGGGAAGGGAGTTTACAAAGTGGCCCGGGTTATGTGGGACTGCTCGCCTAGTGTCGATCGGCTGCGACCGCTAACGTTACGACCGCTGGGCTTACCTCACTAAAACCACACGGTGGACTGCGCGGTGCTGTAACTTGGGGGACGCCCAGGAATTGGCAGAGCCATTACCTCTGGACGCCCCCCGCACCGGCCCGCCGTTTGACAGGCGGGCCTTCGCGCGCCCTTCCCCCGGTGATGTGGGGGGAAGGGGGACTCCTCCCCGCAGGGGGAGTCCACTACTCTCTTGGGCGGCAGAGGCGTCCACAACCTCTACCGCCCGCCTCCGTGGAGGCAGGGCCTGACGGGAATCCCAGCCCGCCAGGCCCAGCGGCTCGCACGGCTGACAGTCTGACGTCAAACGCATGCGGCTATCGCGTACACTTGACGACGCGCTAGAAAAAACGAGTATATCAGCCGCGCGCGCACACGCGCCTGTGGTGAGGCGAGGGGAGAGAGGGGGAGTAATCGAGGCGCAAAGAAAAATAACGTAGGAAAAAAACCGGGCTCGGCGGGACTCGAACCCGGCTCGCGCGGACGACGGTCCGGCGCGCAACGCGCGCGGCTGTCACGCGCCCGCCTGCGGTGGGGTGACGTGAGAGGGGAGTTGCCTCCGCGTCATAAGAAATAACGTAGAAAAAATAAAAAGCCGGTTCGCCGGGACGCGAAACCGGCTCGCGCGGACGACGGTCCGGCGCGCAGCGCGTGCGCGCGGCGGGGCGAGGGGGGTGGTACAGCGTTTCCGCGGGATCACGCGCACACACACATCCCGGAAGCGCTCAAGGTTATTTCTTAAGTTTCCCGTGTAAGTGCGTCAGGTTTCTCATCCCGAGTCACGCGAGCGACGAAGGATGAATAAAAGCGCGAGCGATCGAGCGTTGGTCGCATCGCGTATCGCGTCTAACGTAGAGGTCTGTTATGATTCTTTCCGGATGACCCAGGTGATGACGGGGCATGGCTGCTTCGGACATTTCCTGGGTCGGATCGGAAAGGAGCAAGACTCCCGCTGCCACCATTGCAGCGCGGCGGACGACACCGCCCAACACACGTTGGGAGCGGGAGGCGCTCGTCCGCGTGATAGGGCAGGACCTCTCCCTTCCAGCGGTGATCACCGCAATATTGAAAGAGGAGAGGTCCTGGCACGCGTTTGCCTTCTTCTGCGAGAAAGTCATCTCGCAGAAGGAGGCGGCGGAGCGGGAGAGGAGGGGCCAGATACCCCTTCCCCGCCCGCCACAGCGGC
>NW_011957648.1:0-1449 GCF_000949405.1 Vollenhovia emeryi | reverse complement strand
CATGACAACTAAGGCTCCATTATCAGATTGCCGGTTCCAATTATTAAAAGCGATCGCTGAAAGATACTGCAAATTAAGGCTCCATCATGAAGGAGCATCTAGGCAACAGTCAGTTGACCGAGTACGATCATTGTTCACCAAATATATTTTATTCAAGCACCAGTAAATTATCTGTTGTTTTCTTATTTTACTTTCCTACTGATAGGTAAAACATTTTTTGCATTTTATTCATTTATCATTACAAATTTATAATTACTAATTACTTAATAATTATTATTTTTATAATTTATTCATTAATTAATTTTTTAAATGAATTTATTATTCATTACTTTACGTGGTATTCATTAATTTTTGTCAGTAATTGTTGGAACAAAGATTAGCTATTAAAGAAATAAAATAGATAAAAAGGAACATTCTTATCAAGTTTTTAAAAAAATTATTTTGAAAGGTATTTTAGAACTGACACATAATATTTATATTTTACCGTGAATTGTACTTTTTAAAGATAAGGTTAGAAAGAAACAGTCTCAAGCCCCTCTTGTGCGCATGGGCGGAGGAGAAATGTCCACTTATTATGCATCTCTCTCAGTTGTATGGGATACATTCTTTTATCGCGATGCGCAGTCCATATATTATAGGTCCATGGTAATTACTTGCTCCAACGTATAAAAGTATTTACGCGTTATTCGTCAACACTGCGAATTTTTCAATGTCACACCGACTTTGCACTAAAGGTGCATTTTCATGCTGACGCTTGACGCTCACTTTGAGCGTCAAACTTTAGTTACTTTGGGGACTTTTTTGAATTGTAGCGTTAAGTGGACGCTTGACGCTGAGTTGACGCTCGATTTGAGCATGGACCTAAGAATCTCTGGACCGAGCACGAAGTGGGAGAACGGGCAAGGAGGCTGGCAAATTTGCGGTAAGGGGGGGGGGCGAGAGTGCTCTCCTTTTCTGTCCTCTTGGTATCTCATGGTATCTCTTTCTACAAGAGGTCACTGTGACCTCTTGTAGAAAGAGAGGTCCAAGAGGACAGAAAAGGAGAGCACTCTCGCCCCCCTTACCGCAAATTTGCCAGCCCCCTCGCCGTATGCTCGGTCCAGAGATTCTTAGGTCCATGGATTTGAGTGCCAAGACGCTCTAAAGGTGCATTTTCATGCTGGCGCTTGACGCTCACTTCGAGCGTCAAACTAGTGACTCTGGGGACTTTTTTGAATTGTAGCGTCAAGTGGAAAAAGCTAAAAAGATTTTAGCTTTCCTTGGCGTTAACAGCGTCAATTGTGCAATCTAAAAATATTGGCGAAGGAGAGTTTGCTTATTTCAATTACACGCTAAATAGAGCGTCTTGGCACTCAAATCGAGCGTCAACTCGAAGTCAGCGTCAAGCGTCCACTTAACGCTACAATTCAAAAAAGTCCCCAAAGTAACTAGTTTGACGCTCAAAGTGAG
>NW_011957647.1:0-1449 GCF_000949405.1 Vollenhovia emeryi | reverse complement strand
TGTGGATTGGGGGCTCCCCCTCCCGGCAGACCAAAGGTCTGTGTGTGGGGTGGGGGCTCCCCTCCAGGCAGACCGTGTACCCCGCACCCCCCACTAACACTGAGTTAGAGCGACCATGAGGTGGTACCATCACAGGTCTTCTACTTACATCAGAGGCATCTATTGTGATGGTACTGGTTAAAGAAATGTCAGAGGCGTCTATTTGGACGGTACTGATTGCATGCAAAATAGTAGTTAGAAACTGTTTGAGTTGATGTCGCTTCATCCACCGCGATGAAGCCCTAGCTAATTTTAAGATTGAAGGAACGCCTCGAGCGTTCGGTACGCGCATAAGTCTCATATATTTAAGCCGCGGGTGCGTAGATAAGGAAGCGGGATGCAGTCTTAGAAGGGATCACACAATCATGACACAACATTTCCGCGATACATACCCACTTGCTGAGGCATAAAAACCCTTCGAGTTAAGGGAAAAGACCGAGCAAGCGTATCTTTTATTAGATCTCAAGGCCACAACTCGTCTCATACGTACACATTCACATCCGTCGGATTACAATCGCAGTCGCCATTACATTGAGTACCGGCTTAACGCGCGGTAATTGTCTCTCAGCGCGACCGAAATGGCTACGGAAGCCCGAAATGGCGGGTGCCGTTACAGACCGACACCGCCCCCTCCTCGCAGGTATGAACACGCATCGCCCCGCGCGAACTATTGCTACGCGGGCAACTGTCGCTACGCGTAACCGTAATGGCCGCGATGGCCCGAAATGAGGCTCGTGTCCCCCCCGGGAACACGGCCCACTACCGACGGGACCGCAACCCGCGGATGTCCCGTGGTGCCGCCGATACCCGCGTGCCGCGGCCGTCCGACGATTACCTTATCCTCGTCCCTTTCCCGGTGGCCGGATCCGTCCTGTCCTCCCCGGCGGACGCCTGGCACAGGCGAGATCGCCCGGGCCGGATCCTCGTTCCACCGTCCTTTGCAACCGCAGTCTAGCGATCGTGGGATCCACGACCTTCCCGGTAATCCTGGTCCAAAGCCTCGACGGGTACTCGCCGGGTCCCAGATCGCCCTCGTTCCCGTGCTGGTTCGTGCACGCTGGCGGCGGCAGGCTCGTTCGCACAGGATCCAACGTACGCCTCCTTGCCACTGTTCCCCTCGACTGACTGACCGTTACCCTTCACGGTCACACTGCACTGTCGCTAACCGGAAGGAAGGTTGCAGAAGCGGCGACTCGCACGCCGCGCTCGCTTCCGTCCGTACTCGCTTGCACGTCGCGCACGCGCGGCCGGCGCCGCCGAGCACCTATGCCGTCCCGCGGCAATTCCGCTCGGCCGGTAGCCCGGCTAATACAAACTGTGGTCTATTCGCCGCGAACAGAAACAAACACCAGAAGCGTCTCTCCTGACGGTACTGGTTAAAGAAATGTCAGAGGCGTCTATTTGGACGGT
>NW_011957646.1:0-1448 GCF_000949405.1 Vollenhovia emeryi | reverse complement strand
TCTCTCTCTCTCTCCCCCTCCCCCCCCTCTCTCTCTATATATATATATATCTATCTATATAAGAACTAAACCTTTTTAATATTTCTTGAAAAATTATATTTATTTAAAATAAATTTTTTTCATTGTTTTTAAATCTTTTTTACTCATTTATTTCTCGCTCGTTTTTGTATATTTTTTATTGTTTACCATCTTCACAATAATGATATGCAATAAAGAATTCATTAAAACATAAAGATTTTGCACACCAAGCACACTTTACAATTACTATGTTATTGCATGACTCACATATGGTTTTACAATTTTTGAAGCAATAATCTACGGGATTATCAAACTCTGGTGGTTTCTCTTGTAAATATCCGCTTTTGTACCACAAATATTTAAATAAATTCATAAACCGAGGAGAAGACAGCTGGTTATGAATAAGCGATTGAAGTTTAATAATGTTGTTTCGCAAATGTAAGTTCACATCGTAGTTATATAAAATTACAATGTCAGAAAAATGTCTAAAATAATTTTTAAAAAATGAAAAAATATATACAAAAACGAGCGAGAAATAAATGAATAAATAAGATTTAAAAACAATGAAAAAAAATTTATTTTAAATAAATATAATTTTTCAAGAAATATTAAAAAGGTTTAGTTCTTACATAGATAGATAGATATATATATATATATATAGAGAGAGAGAGGGGGGGGAGGGAGAGAGAGAGAGAGAGAGAGAGAGAGAGAGAGAGAGAGAGAGAGAGAGAATGAAGTTTATTTAGCTTTCTCAGCTATTATATGTTACAATAATTTACATACTTAAGATATGCTTTTTTAACATTCGTTTGAACATATCAATTCGTTCACAATTTCTTATTTCGGCTGGTAAGGCATTGTATAATTTTACCCCCTCATAGCACACGCTTTTTTGTGCACTCCTAGTTCTACAGAATTTTATTGCAATAGTCCCTTCGTGCCTAGTTTTCCTTCCATCTTCTCTCCTAATTATTTCTAGTCTATTACTTAAGTAATTTGGCGCTAAATTATGTAGAATCTTAAATATAAATATACATACATTATAGTGTAGTCTCTGTTTTATAGACATAAATTGCAACGCTTGTAGCATATGTTCTATTTTAGTGTACCTATTACATTGTAGTATTACGCGCATAGCCCGATTCTGTGCTACTTGTAATTTCTTCAATTGTGTTTCTCCCATATCTACTAGTAGTGTTGCACAATATTCAAAGTGGGGTGCTATTATTGACTTGTATATAGTACATCTCGTGTAAGCCGATGTGTAGTTTCCTATCCTATTTAAAAAACTCGTTTTTTTCCCAATTTTCTTTAGCATATATTCACAGTGGTTCTTAAATCTAAGCTTATCATCAATAATTATACCTAAGTATTTTATTACCTCTACACGTTCTATTTCCGTTCCGTCTAGGCATTTCACTACCATATTT
>NW_011957645.1:0-1448 GCF_000949405.1 Vollenhovia emeryi | reverse complement strand
CTCGCGCTCGCTGCCCCCCTCGCCGCCCGCACCGCGCTCCACGCCGTTCGCGCTCGCTGCCGCGCTCGCCGCCCGCGCCGCGCTCCCCGCCGCGCCTAGGTTTTTTTCCACCACGGTGTATCTCGCGCGTCGCTCCACCTCCTGCTCATCGATCGATTTTCTTCCGAGTCCGGCCTACCGTCTCCTGCATCCTCATTCGCTCAAACGTATAAATTTATTAGTCGATAACTATTGTTACTTTGTACCGCGGTACATGATATTTCTCCTTAGTTTAACCCAATCTACCACTATATTCAAGGTGGCTACTTTTGTATCAGACACCCTGTATACCTACTGTTGTGCACATTTACAAGCATAACTTTTGATTTTATATGAGTAATAGGAAGGATTTTACATCTTTCGAAATTTTCTGACTTAATTTTTTTTATATGCGGTACCTTAAAAGGGTCGTCTTCAAATAAATTAATGTTTGAAATTTTCAAGTAACATTTGTTTTCACTACTAATTATGTCTACTATTTGTCAAAAAATGGAAGATTCCAATTTCACTACAGAATCTTGTGTGCGTTTTGTGCGCGTGTATTTAATACTATGCAAAACTTTACCTCTATATATACATTTTTTATATAATTTACAAAGCTTTCCGTCAATTATGTCAATAGATCATTTACCAACAAACAATACATTATTTTCTCCATAATCGAAATATGTCGATAATCTCCTAAATGTAAAGAAATTCGAACAGAAATCTCGAATTTCAACGGAAGAATATTCAATATTCCCTGTTTTGAAATGAAACATTTGTAAATGTTTCCTCGATATTTGTTTATCCATTCCGTTTGGCCCATTGACAAATTGCTTTAATTTGTAAATATTGCTCTCAAATGGAAAAGTTGAATTTGACCAAAGAGGACCAGTTTTCTTTATTGAATGAACAACATGTAACAAACTGTGAACATTAAAGGTCATGTTATTAGTTCCATACATTATTTCATAGAATCCTGTAAATTTTAAAAGGTCACGTTCACATTCGACTAATTCTCTGACTAATTTTTGTTTTTAACAATGTATAAAAACTTTTAACTAACAGAGAATAATGCTCCAAAGCTTCATCTTTGATAATTCCTTCCAAACATGGTAAACTATAATATAAAACCCAAGATTTAATCTCAGAAGCCTTCCATTTGCCACGATCTTATAATGATCGTGGAAGTCTGTGTATATCATGAGTGGGAGTAATGGTTAATAAGTGTTTTTCAATGGCTTTTATGTCGGAATGGTTGAGCTTGAAATTACATTGCGTTTTTGTTGATGTCCATTGTTTATAAATTTGTTGATCTACACCAGCTAAAAGTCCATGTAGATAATCGAAACTAAAGGACCAAATCATGTCTATTTGTAGTAGAGCTGAAATTTTTCTTCGAAGATTTTCAATTTCGAAGCTTCGAA
>NW_011957644.1:0-1448 GCF_000949405.1 Vollenhovia emeryi | reverse complement strand
GATGTAAACTTGTTGCGTTAATTTTTTTGACCAGTGTATTTGCAAATATATATCCAACTAACCTCAAAAATGTGAAATTGTCATAATTTATTAACATCCCAAAAAGCAGTATTTTATGCATTATACAAGAATGATTAAAATATTCCATTATACATATATACCATGTAATATTAGTGTGTTACTTCCTGCTTAAAATGGTAAATAGAAAACGATAGAAAAACTTCCCTATCCGAATCATTCGTGATTTTGGATTCCCTATTCTACACATTGTTTCAATAGAACCAACCAATGCGAAATTATGATAATTAATCATATATACTTCATTCTTTCTCAATGTTTTCTTATACGAATCAGAATTATCATTATATTATCCAATAAGAAAATTTATTATACATGATCTATGCAAACCTATATTATTCTATACATGTATCTCTATTGAATCCTATTATGTTTTCCCTATAGTAACCAATATTAACTTTTATGAAAAATAAATATTTGTGAATATGAATCTATATGAAAATTTAATAACGATTTCAATACTATTACAAATGTTGTATATATTATTATATATTGTTCGATGTTATCTTATCCAAATAATCAGCATTTACACATGTTTATTTAAAATGGAAATGTATGAAACACAATCACACACACGCACGCACGCACGCACGCACGCACGCACGCACGCACACACGCACGCACGCGCACGCGCACACGCACACACATCACATTGCATTGTGATACAATCCAATCATAGATATTTTACCTGAATTGAATCCTATAACATTCTATTTTTCAACTCTTTATGTTAGCCTATACGATTAATAAACGTTTATATATGTGAAATAATATTAAAATTTATTATATGCAGTCTGTTTCAATACAATCCAATTCATACAACTTTAATTAAGTACTGTAATATTCTATTTTTCAACTTTTTAATTATTATTTTTGTTTTTATATTATTATTTTATTAATTTCAAATTTGTATTTACATAACTCTAAAACAAAGTACAGTTGAAATACACATGTATATTTTTATACAATTATAACATTTTATACAATTGTACTTTATTTTAAAAGTTGTAATATTATTATAAATATATTTTCTCTTATAAAATATATGTATTACCACTAAATTTTGGATATTAATTAATATATGTGTCTTAGTCGGATAGCGTGTGCATTCCTTATTTTTATGATCAATATCCATTTAATATCCAATAATCGTATGATTATTAATCAGAAAAGGATGACAGAGAACACAGAGTACTTTTTCATGATTAGATATGATAAGTTACCATTAAAAGTTCAACGTAAATGTTTCATAGAATCCAATTCAATGGAAGAACACTTATTTCGACATCTTTCATTATACAATGTCGGATTCGTTGTAATAGCTTTTATTTTCTAAATGTATAACTCATTTTGATACAAAAACTGGATAA
>NW_011957643.1:0-1448 GCF_000949405.1 Vollenhovia emeryi | reverse complement strand
GATAGGCCGGCCTAAGACAACGATTTTTAATAATTAATTATTCGTTAACTATTACGAAAATTGCAAAATGGTACAGGACTTTTCCGTTCATCTCGATACGTTCTACCTTCTCAAAAATTTTGTCGGATATGGAAAGACACCCTGTATATATATTTTTTTTAAATTATAAATGCGGATATAATATATCTGTTTCATTGCGGATAAATTTTGTCTCATTCTCAATTGAAAGATTTTGAGAGTGAAAAATTAGGCGTTTGTGATTCGTTTATTTTTGTACTGTTTCCTAGTCGTTGACATGAATCTTCTGGGAGTGTTTCAGCAAGAAGGGAATAAGAAAAAAAATTGATATATAATATAGATAATATACATTTTATTTTTTATGACAGTGCCACCAATTGAACAGTTTAAATACATTTTGCAAAGCGCAATTCGATACATGTTTGTGGCAACGTAAAGTATGTGTAGCGTCCATCTTTCTCAACGATTCCACGTCTTCGTAGTGCTCGTCGATGCTCTCGCCATCTAGACATCCTCTCTCGCGTCGTCCTGAAGCAAATCCCGCAACCATTCTCGTTTTTCAAGCCCCTTTACGTAAACGATGGGCAATGTTTCATTCTCCATCACCGTCCTCAACGCTCTTGTAATCAGGTCTTTAGCAGTGAAGTATCGAACCGTTCCATCGTCCCATTGCAATCCGTGATGGTTGACCGTCACCCAGGATACGCGCTGCTTATCCGCTTTGCTGAGAAAATTCCATGGCTTGGGGCTTTTGAAGATATAATGAGAGAGAATATATCCTTCTCTGAGAGCGGCAAACTCCTTCACGACGAAGGAGTTTTTGCCAACGATGAAACCTTGCAGATCGACAAACGTTGGTGTAGTCATGACAACACCTTTGAGACTGCATCTCATCACGATACATGAATCTTTCTTATATTGGAATACTGGCGACATTGCAATTTACATGATTTTGCGCACTACATTGGACAATGGGCAGTATTCGATGACACGATCGTGCAAGATGAGACAGTAGGCAGTAGTATTTGCAGGCACATTCTCCTTGCAATCAAATTCTATGCGCACATCCACAGTAGCGCTCTTGATAGACTCGTTCTGTCGCGCGCAATCGATGACTACGAAAGGTCCATTCGTCAAAAATGTGGTTACGTTGCAAAGCGTTTCATAGCAGTCGTATCCATAATAAGCTTTACGAAAACATGCATACATGTCAAAAAGTATAGCGTATTTATTTTATTTGAAGTCTAAATTTAGGTCATCATATGGATAAAATTCAGAGTTGAGATAAAGTTTCACGTTGGTCAGATTACAGTCATCGAATACGCTCGCATCTTCAGACATGATATTCTTTCGGCCAGTCTGCAGAGCAAAGATAACATATTGCGGTTTCTCTAATTGAGTCGCAGATTTGATTGCCCATGAATGTCTGG
>NW_011957642.1:0-1448 GCF_000949405.1 Vollenhovia emeryi | reverse complement strand
AAGGGGGTGGGCGGGGGGTGATAGGGGGAAGGGGGCGGGGCGGTGGCGATGGGGGGAAGGGGGTGGGGCGCGCGCAGCGCGCCGTGCTAAAGACACGAGCAGCTTACATGTTTATGATTTATACGTACACATTACAATAACAGAGATTGAAGCTGTACGTTCCAATACGTGATCATGAGACTTCAAGACATGTATATGATTCGTAAAATTATGCTTTATTTAATCAACTTTGTATGCATATAACTTTTTAACGAACTACGAGCGACGGCTAAAACCTCTTGAAGGTTACTCAGGGCGATGACCTTGACAACATATGTCAAGGTCAAGGTCATCGGAGCTGACTCCCCTAAAGTGAACATTTACCGATTCTTTTAGCCGGCACACAGCACGTCAACACCGACCGCGAGAACGCTAACTCTTCCAACCGTTAGTCAGAACCGCGCGTCTGACTAATTACCGTATTTATTCGCGTAATAAATAGTAACCGCCGGAGTCTTGTCCGGAAACCAGAACCGGGAAGAGTTTAGCCTCGTTACAGCCTAATACTTTTTGAGATGTTCAAGAGAAAATTTATAACTTTTTCAATGTTTAGCTTATGATATTTCGATAACTGTTTGTCAGAGGGAAAAGTAGTACAGGACGTTTTTACTTGATTTGGTCTCAGGAATATGCTGTCGCAATAGTGCTCTAATTATTGAAAATTTTTATGTATGTAAATTTGGTAGATGGTACAATACACAAAAATTTTCCATAATTGGAGCACTATTGCAACAGCATATTCCTGAGATCAAATCAGGTAAAAAAGTCCTGTACTATTTTTCCCTCTGACAAATAGTTAACGAGATATCATAAGCTAAACATTGAAAAAGTTATAAATTTTCTCTTGAATATCTCAAAAAGTATTAGGCAAATAAAAAAATGTTTCAGACAAAACTAACGTACTTTTTAACGTGGAATGCGAATCTGTTATAAAAAGTGGGAGTTCCCATTTTAGATTTTACAGTTGTCCCCCGCCTCACCCACAGGGGTGGGGTGGGGGGTCAATTTCGGTATCATTCGATAGCTCTTTCAAAAACAGGAAATACGTATTTTCCGATCCACCCACAATTTCTCGGGATATTCAACCGTTCCGGGACTTTTAGACCACCCTGTATAAGTTATCGCGGCTGTCTTTGTATCAATGTTAACTTTTGTCCTATAAAAATATTAATAACAACTCGTATTTGCTCGTATGCCGTTAGTTGGCACAGTGTACATCTACGTTCAAGAAAATTGAATAAACTAGTGTTAGGAAAAATTCAGGAGTGTAAGAATTATGATTGATAGAAACTCTTAATATTATACTGGTCAAAACAATTAACGCAACAAGAAATTTGCATCAAAATTTGGCGAATTTCAAATACGCGTAACTTCGCGAAAACTGGCCGAATTGAAAAGTTTTTTTTTCA
>NW_011957641.1:0-1448 GCF_000949405.1 Vollenhovia emeryi | reverse complement strand
TTACTTCTTCAGTCATACACTTTTGAAATTTTTGGAAATCATAATTAAACAAAATTTGCGATAGTTACAGCAACCACAGACACTTCTTAAAATATGATGAGGAAGCAAATTGCAAATTTCCAATTTGCACCTTACCCCCCCCCCCCCGTTTTAATAATGTGCGTGCGTGCGTGCGCGCGCGCGTGTGTGTGTGTGTTTGTGTTGTATATGTGACGCAACTAAATGGAACATCAGGGATGGTGTTCAAATGCTATCTTGAAAATTTTAAAAGTCTTTCAGGGATAATGCAAGAAGTACCGTAACTTTCAAACCTCATAACTCCAAAAGTACTTAAAGCAAACATACTTCATTATAGCGTTCTGGAAAGCTGTTGAAATAAGCTACAAGAATATGTAATGAAAAAGGAGGGTTCCATATAAAAATTTCAAGGTGATCTTTAGCAAACCTTGATAAAACTATTCAAGGTCATACTGATATTACTATGAAATGCGCCAGAAAAAAAGATACAAATAGCTCAGAGGCCGAACAGGGTGGTAGGTCCATTAACTAATTTTAATTATAAAATTGTGTAAACGTTTCGGTCCTTATTGGACCATCCTCAGTACAAGAAAGATAAATTATATGAACAGATGGATTCGCAAGTTCGACATTTACAAGAAGTGCGCAATCACAATTAAACATAAAATCATCAAGTTATTGGCGCATAAATGTGTTCGTATGTTAACATATTTAGATAGAGTTTCGTGGTCATTAATGTAAATTAATACGTAAAATTAGTACAGACAAACGGTAACAGTATAAAACGCGGAACGTTTTAACAATAGGTTCTGGAATAATGAAATCTCACGCATAGACAAAAAAGTGGATTGGTTGCTACGGTTGCTACATTGTCCAAACCGTGAAAAAAAGAACGATATAAAACCTATTAAATATTTTTACTCAACTTCCGACACCACTCCACAAAATAATCCCTTTCCATATTCCTTATCCCTTAATCCCACACAACTTGATTTTTTACACTTGAACATCTCTCCCCACTCCTTCGATTCAGACACACCATTGGACACCACACATGACAATTGGTTCATCAATCTCACCAATGTACAAATCCCTACTCAAGTTCAACATCTCCTTCAACTTGGCGATCGGTTTAACATGCCTACCTCATGTCAAAACAAGGTGAACTTACAAGGGAACGGTCGGAAATGACCCTCACCGATTTCAATGCTTCGGATATGTTGTAGAGCATAAAAAAGTAATGTAATGTAATATTTATTGATTCCCCTTGGGGTTACAAGGCGATTTTTAAAGGAACGTGCCCAATCCTTTTTTAACCTCTCTCTCATAACCTGGCGCTTTTCCAGGGAGCGTTCCCGAACCCTTTACAACTTTCTTTTCCCTCCGCGACCTGGCCATAAGCGACCTATACACACTTTTGGTAAATGTGC
>NW_011957640.1:0-1447 GCF_000949405.1 Vollenhovia emeryi | reverse complement strand
TCTACGTTTTTAGTTCGTTTGTCGTATTGAGCTTTTGCTTTTTCTTTCTCGATTATTACTCGTTCCTTCGCCGCCTGTTGCGTTGCTCGCATTCTCTCGCGTAATTCTTGCACGTAGTCGTCGTATGAGTATGTCGGTCGCGGCGGTTGAGTCAGGGCCGTAGGTAGAGTCGCTTGGTGCCCGTATATCAGTTCGTGCGGAGTGTATCCTGTCGCGCTATGCGGCGTCGTGTTATATGTAAACATTGCGTACGGGATCCATTCATCCCAATCACTTTGATCCTCGTCTATGTAGTGTCGCAGGTACTCTGCAATAGTACGATGCGATCTTTCCAGAGCTCCATTGCTTTCAGGGTGGTAAGCCGTCGTCTGGATCTTTTTTATTTTTAATAGTTTGCACGTATTCTTGAATACGTCGCTTAGGAAATTGGTACCTTGATCGGTCAGTACCTTTTCGGGTATGCCGTGTTCTAAAATTATTCTAGTTACGAACCTTTTCGCCACCGTGACTGCTTCCTGATTCGGTATGGAGATTGCCTTACTAAACTTCGTTAGACTGTCTTGAAACGTCAGTAAGTATTTGTTTCCCTGAGTAGTCGTTGTCAACGGTCCTACTATATCTAAGGCACATTTTTCGAATGGCCTATCTGGCGTGTCAGTTATCACCAGTGGTACTTTTATTCTTCGTGACAATTTATTTTTCTGACACTTTTCGCATTTTGAGATGTGCTCTTCCACATCCTTCGTTAACCCTTTCCAATTATGAGTCAACCGAATTCTTCGTATGGTGCGTTCTACTCCTTGATGTCCTCCCACAGGCGCATCATGGTATTCATACAGTATTTTCTTCTTTTCCTCTTCTGAGTATTCGCGTTCCGTCGTCGTGTCTGTCTCCTCGACGGTGTTTACGTCAGCAACGTGTCGACTGAGCGCGTCAGCATTTTTGTTTATCGCACCTGCTTTGTGTACGATTACGTAGTCGTACTCCTCTAATTTTAATCGCCACCTTATTAGGCGCGATCCTGGATCGTTTACACTAAATAGCCACACTAGAGATTTGTGGTCTGTGACTATCGTGAATTTCGTTCCGTATAGGTACGGTCGAAAGTGTTTGACCGCCCATACTATGGCTAACAATTCTTTTTCTGTAGTGCTATAATTTTGTTCGGCTTTATTTAAGACTCGACTCGCGTATGCTATTGGTCTGTCTTTTCCTATTTCTCCCTGCGATAATACTGCTCCAATCGCATGATCAGATGCATCAGTCGTTACTATAAACGGCTGTTCGAAATCGGGATACTGTAGAACGGGTGCTGTCGTCAATTTTTCTTTTAAAATATCAAACGCTTGTTGTTGTTCTTCCGTCCACTCAAATTTAGTTCCCTTCTTCAGTACATTTGTTAGAGGTTTTGCTATTTTGGAGAAATTTTCTATGAATCGTCTATAAT
>NW_011957639.1:0-1447 GCF_000949405.1 Vollenhovia emeryi | reverse complement strand
GTTTACAGTCAGGAAGGGTCGGTTTTCTTCGATCGCTATTAGTTTGCTGCGGGCCGGGCCTGACTCGGTAAGTCGCCGGCCCCCTTTACGTTTCCCGGCTTCTGACACGGGCACTCTTTCGTCAGTCTGCCGTCGGTGCCACAGTAAGAGCAGAACTTTTTAACAGGGTTCTGACATCGGAAACGGCTGTGGCCTCTCTGTTTACACCTCCAACAGCAAGTGTTTCGGTCGTATGCTGTTGCCAAAGATGTTCTTGGCTGAGGTATATTTCTCTTGGCCTCTGGTTTGCCCCTGGGTTTCTCATTCTCCAGCTGCCGTTTGGTCTCTTCCAATTCCTCGATCTTCTGGATCAACTCGGTCACGTTCTGTACAGTTGATCGGGGAATGTACATTCTGTACTCCGCTCGCGTGTTATAATAAACGGCGTCAAGTTGTTGGTCCGGGGTGTAATCCCCTCGGCGGCGAATCAGAGTCATCATGGCGGTGGTGAACGGACGGATTTTCTCGGTACCGCCTTGCTTCCTATCGCTTATTTGGCGATCTAAATTTCGTAATTCGCCCGGAGCCAAGTAAAAACTCCTCAGGCCGGCTATTAAGTCCTTGAGGGTGTGATAGGTCGTCTGGAAGTTTCTGTACCACAACTGCGCTTCGCCACGGAGTAATTCCGGAAACCCTTTCAATAGCTGTTCGTCTGTTAGGGCGTAAGCACGTTGCAGCTCTTCAATTCTCTCCAGGAACGTATATAGGTCCCGTCCATCAAAATGACAGTTCCACTTTCGCATTTGTTCCAGGACTTTCGTTTCGGTCGGTCTGGTTTCGTCATCCACCGGGGTGGAATGTCGGACGCGTCTGAGTTGGTCCAACTCGACTTGTATTTGTTGTGCTTGCCGAAGTTGGTTCAGTTCGGTTTGCATTCTTTCCATATCGCGGGTTCGGTCTATTTCTTCATTATAACCAGGCTCATCCGCTGGTTTGTCTTGGTATTCCTCCGGGTGCGATCGGATGTAAGCCACTAGCCTCTGTCGTAATGTGGCCAAATGTCCTTCGGAATCCACTTCTTTCTCGAGTAATTCGAGTTGCACACGATCCTTCGATAGGGCATACACCCATGATACTCGCGGAACGGTCGCCATTATGCTTAACGGGGGGGAAGACTCTATCCGCGATTCCTAAACGATACTTCCACGCGGAGTTTCGGATTCTACCTAGCTGTAACAGGACTTATCCTTCCTCCAAGCGATCTGGTTTTATGAAACTTTATACAATTTTTACACAGCAGGTCCCTGTTCGGGCGCCATGTAACGAAGCACTCTCGCTTTCCCCGGTTCTGGACTCCGGATTGTCGGACGGGATTCCGAAATCCGCTTAGGCTTCGCGTAACAATCAGACGCGCGGTGTTAGTTTATCGGTCGGGAAAGCGAGCGCCGTTCGGTCGGTGTTTGACGTG
>NW_011957638.1:0-1447 GCF_000949405.1 Vollenhovia emeryi | reverse complement strand
ATTATGTTACAGGTTTGAATACTCTTCTTTTCATAATTACGATTTTGCTAATTTTGCTACTTTTGCTACTTTTGCTAATTTTGCGACTTCGCAGTAAGTTGTACAAAATTTATAACTAATATAATTAATATAACAAGTATATTAATATAACAAGTATATTAATCCGACATTTTTATACGTTTGCAAAAGTCTGACCAAGTAAGAGTTTATGACTTATATATTGTAAAACAGGTATTTAGGCAATACTAAAAATATATTACTCAACACTTATAAATACAATTAACTATACAGTGGAATCTTGACCCTGGCAACTCTAATTTTTGTTTGTCTTTCTGCTTCGTTACTTATAAGCTCTCATTTTTTTCCTTTGCTTTTTTCTGCATACTTAATTTTTTTCTTTCAGCCTCACTTGCTTATTTTCAAGTGTCAATTTTTGTACGGCTTAGTGTAAGAAATGGCTGCATGCATGCATGGCTTGTAATTACAATATTACTTCGCTTTTTAGTGCTAAAATATTTTGTGCAAGAAGAACATAATGGTGAAACAATTTGTCATATATACTTTTCTCTACTATGATTTTATTTTTTACTAACTTCTGCAGGCTACTTATGCAAGCAAACTCTACGTCGTTATGACAAGTGCAATAAATGTCAAGACGCTATAAAAAATAATGGCCTTAACTTATCTTTAGTGTCGAAGTTAGTCGATATTAAGTCCAGGGGAAGATTAATTCATGCAAATAATCATTTTTTTAAACTCATACGATTCGTTGAATCGTGTTTTGTTAAGCATGCTACGAATAACAACATTTTCGATCTAACGGTGGATGAAGTGCTCGCGAATTATGAATTTACATTTCCGTGCGTTGAGCATGCCTCAAAAATATTATCATATTCAATTTATTATTACATTCGATTAAGAATGCGTCAATTTGCGTTTCAAGAAAACAAAAAAAAGAAAAAGAATAACTCGATAAAAAATTATCAAAATTTACAACAGAATAAAGAAATTGTAATATACAATAATTATTTTATTGCCTTCCTTCACACAAAAAACTGATGCTATCCTAATATTAAGTCTTTTAGCGTGAATGAATGCACTTATTATTTAGATAAAAAACTTATACGACAGCCCGTGTGTTAGACAGAGAGAAATAGAGCGCATATGTTACCTATCTCTGTCTATCCCACAGGGATCTCTAGATCGCAGCGAACCTAGCGAATAAAGTCCGGAACTACGATTTCGGCCACACTAAGGATGTGTTCGAAAATGGATTTAGTTACTGCCAGTGAAAACAGTATAGTTGGTAGCAATGAAAATTACTGGTGCTGCGTTTTTCGCACGCCAGTAAAGTCAATAAGGCTGGGTCTACATTGGATGTCGTAAGTCGAATAATGAACTGTGATTGGTCAATTTCTTCCGACACGACTTACGACATCCAATGTAG
>NW_011957637.1:0-1447 GCF_000949405.1 Vollenhovia emeryi | reverse complement strand
GGTGCCCCCGGTGTTCGGGGCTTGTCCGTCCTCCGTCTGTGTGGACACCCCCCTCATGACAGGCCTCTCCTTCGTCAGGAGGGAGGAGTCCCGCTGGACTTCCGCCAGTTGGGCCGCCAGTTGCTCGACCCGCTCTTCTAGGGCTCTCCTCTCTTCTTCCCCCTCCTGTATGGCCTCCCGGTTGGCCTTACGGTCCTCCTCGAATACACCCACCGACT
Source organism: Vollenhovia emeryi (assembly GCF_000949405.1). Classification (NCBI taxonomy): domain Eukaryota; kingdom Metazoa; phylum Arthropoda; class Insecta; order Hymenoptera; family Formicidae; genus Vollenhovia; species Vollenhovia emeryi. Next base: position 1,229 of record NW_011957637.1, on the reverse strand, counting down.
GAGCCACGAGGGCCTTAAGATTGGCGTTCTGTTCCTGGAGATCCTCCACCTTGTTCACTGCGGCCTCCAGCTTGAGGGCCAGGTTATAAGCCCCCACGCACACCTCCCTGACAAAGATGTCGAGGTCTTCCTTCGTTTCCGAGGGCACCTCCCTCCACCAGGGCTCGTCATCTTCATCAAGGGTGTACCCCTTCCAATCCTCTGCCAATTGGAGGATCCTCCCTGCTGCCTCATAAGGGGTGAGGCACCGCACCTCCTCATGCAGCTTGCCGCACACCTCAGATCGTTGGATAACCCGCTCCCCAAACGCAGGCACCCAGTCCTCCCATCCATCATCTTCTTCTGCCGGGAGGGTCCATTCGGCCTCCTTCCTTCCAGCCATGGCCGTCGTCCCGCTCCCAGCCTTTCCCCCATTCCCTCCTCCCTCCACCGAGGTCGAGGGCTTGGGATCCTTTTTCTCCGTTACTTTTTTATTGGTCGCCATCTCGGTTTCATCCCTCTAGTTCCTGCGGCTGTCCCAGCCAGGGCATGCCCCCCTCCCAGACTTGGGAGGCCCCGAGTTCACCCGGGGAGCCGGGATATGGCACGGGTCGGCGGGAATTCGCGCACACCGACACTGGCCTCCAGCCCCCTACTCACCACTCCAAGAAGTGGCTTTCAGGGGTCCCGAAGCTCCGACCCTTCGGGTACCGCAGGAATGCCGCCACGCGGGGGGCCCCGCGGACGGATGGGGTGTCGGGGGAGGCCCGTCCCCCCTCCACCTTGCCCGCCGCGGCGACCGGCAACATGCTTCTCGCGCCGGGGCAGGCCCTCGCCAGAACGCAAGGGGCCTTACAAGAACCTCCCCGGCTGGGGACAACTAGGGGCGTGACACCCTAGAAGGCCCCGTCGTCCGAGGGACTGCCGCCGCAGGCCAGGGGAGAAAGACACCCCTGACCCCAGCAACAGCCCCCCGCCTCCAGCCCTCCGGACCCCGACCTGGGAATACGTCCCAGCGGCTCCGAAGGGCCCCGGGCCACCGAGCCCCGCCTCGGAAACGTCCGAGCGGCCCCGGCAGCCCGTCACCTCTTTGCGGACGGGCGAATCGGCCCCCCATGCCAGGACGCACGTCCTCAAAAGGACGTCGCCCCGAGACACAGGAGATACCGATCCGCGTTGTCCGTTGCCGAGCCCACATGACTGTGGGCCCGGCCCCTCTCTCACCCGCCCACCCAGTGACACGCCCAGAC
>NW_011957636.1:0-1447 GCF_000949405.1 Vollenhovia emeryi | reverse complement strand
TAAACATTTACTATTTATTATAATTGCACATACATAGCTGAATATTATTGTTTGTAATTTATATATTAAAGTTTATCAATTTTTATCAATTTTATTTTAGCTTATCGCTTAACATATATGTATTAAATTTATTAAAATGTAACACATATATGTGTATTACATTTTACATATGTATATTACAGAGAGTGCCTGAAAGATATGTAAAAACTGTTGATTCTGGTAGGAAGATTAACAGGATCCACGAGCATTTTTATTTTATATTTCAAATACTTACTCATAAATATCTCGTTCAAATCGCTTAAATCTTCCTCTTTTAACCACTCAGCTACTTTCTCATCCATTATTCGAGCCAGGACACACAAAGAATACCCGAAAGAAGAGGCACTCGTAGTAACTCGTACCGGCACGCACTGCACGGTGGATATCGTGCATACGAAAAACAAATGCCATCGCTAAAATTGTCTCACAAATAATACATTCTTAAGAATATATTCTTAATTTAAGAAAATATTCCATAAACCGTGATGTTAAAAAGGAAATATTCTTATTCATTAAGAATATTTATTAAGAGGGCTTATAAAGTATAATTTTAAGAATACAATTTTTTCGGTGCTGGGCTTTGTGAGTGTCCAAAATAAGGTATCACAACAGTCTTTCAGTCTTTACTCGTGAATATATTTGAGTAATATTCTTGCACATATAAAGTGAAACACAGTAGTGGCTAACGTGCCGTGGCTAGCACGCCAAGGAAGAAGAACATAGAGCATATAGAGAGAAAGAACAGCAAAACTAAAGAAAACATAAAGAGGTCACTATCAGCGTCACAAGTATACCAGCGCATCTTGTCGATAATACTCAATTCTTTTACACTCCTATCGATAAGAGCTCTGGGAACAAGTACAAGTTTAACTAAAATTTCTATACATTTATTGGGCTTTTATACTTAGTTAACGATTTTGTCAAAATGTCGGCAAGCGTTGAATCGGTCTGTAGATAATGGATTACAATTTCTTTCTTTTCGACTAATTCGCGAGTAAAATGGAAATTAATATCTATGTGTTTACTTCGCTGGTAAATATGCATAAAAGGTCACACCTCACCGATGTCCTCGGCACTTAGATATGTTGTAGGGGAGAGTTTTCTGAGTAATTCCCCGCAAGAATCAAGTGGGGGACGGCATTGGTTTAGGAGATATAACGAATTGAAATCTGGGTAATTATGCATAAAAGCGACTTCCTCTCCGATTTGTTTTATTTTTAAATATGTTGTTGGGGATGTCTTCCCGAGTCATTTCATATATATATATATATAAGGGGCGGACTCAAATAGTTTCGGAGATACAGGCTGAAAAAGGATATAAATAATAATATATAGGTTTGTAACATTCCACGCATACCGAGAGCCATCCCCACCCATCCCTGCATGCGGAGAGGTGCGATAGTCCCTG
>NW_011957635.1:0-1447 GCF_000949405.1 Vollenhovia emeryi | reverse complement strand
AAAAAAAAATGATATAAATCAATTTACTAAGAAAATTGTAAATAATTCCTCGAAATATTTATGCAAAACATGTAAGAAATATATCTTATTAGGAGTAGTTCCAAAAACAGCATCTAACGAAGATTTAAGGTTTTCTAATCTGCCTAAAGTTGTAACAGAATTAACTCCAGTTGAAGAACGAATGGTCTCGCCGTATATTCCATTCATGCAAATAAAGGCATTGCAACCATTTGCTATTAATCCTCAGTTATCATTGAAAGGAAGTATAGTTAATATTCCGGTTGAAATTAACGAAATGGTAAATGTTTTACCTAGAACATTTGATGAAATGTCAACCATTCAAATAAAGCTGAAAAGGCATCTGGAACACAAGTCAGATTATATGTATGAAACCATAAAACCTGCAAAAATTAGTGAGGCTTTAGAGTATTTAAAATATACACCTTTGTATATAAAAAACAATATAAAGATTGACGATGAATTTTTTAAAAAATATAACCGAAATTCTACTGAGGAATTGAAATTTATTGTCGATATTAATGACAAGAACGAAAATTTTCAAAATATTAATAATAATCCCTCTGATTTCGAACAATTCGAGAATAATTCTGAATCGGAGGAATCGGTTTCTTATGAACAAGATGACGAGGTTCTTATTGTAGATAGGAATGAACAGATATCTACAAATATTAAAATAATTGCCCCGGGACAAGACAAAAATCCAGTTCCGTGGCACCTAATAGAAAATATCGATGAATTGTGCTTTCCTAAAATTTTTGGTGGAGAAATTTTAGATAAAAAAAATAAATTGACATATTCGCAAAGGATCAAATTTGAGGTCAGACACAGAGATAGAAGATCGTGTCAACCTACAAGGATCTTATTTATGGCAAAACAAAAATTAGAAAAAACTGTGTTATCGAATATAAATATTTGTTTGAGGAGAGTTAAGAGAAATGAAAATCTGACTTTGGAGAAAATTAGAGATCCACAATTCATTAGCGATTCAATTCGTCATGACGATGGATACAAATTTTTGAAACAAGTTCGATCATCACCCTCATATTGGGAAAATAAGAAAAAACACTTGTTAAGTATGATCAGACAATGTGGAGTACCAACATTGTTTATCACGCTTTCTGCGTGTGAAGCAAAAAACATAGACTTAATAAAAATTTTATACAGAATCTCTAAAAATAAAAATATTAGTACATATCAGGCAATACATTTGGACATTGCAGAGAAAACAAAGTTGATAAGACAGGATCCTGTTACTTGTGTCAGATTTCTTGAGGAAAGGTTCAAACAAATAATGTCAATATTACAGAATGTAAATGGTCCATTTGGAATAAACTATGTGACTGATTATTTTCAACGGCGAGAATTTCAGGCAAGAGGTACGGTTCACACACACAATCTAGTATACTGTAATAAAGCTCCTATTTAC
>NW_011957634.1:0-1447 GCF_000949405.1 Vollenhovia emeryi | reverse complement strand
CACCCCCACTCGCACCACCATTTCAGCCGTTGGTGGAGCGTCAGCCGGCATATGCCGACATGCCACTACAATGTTTATATCTCCACGGGATCGAATCAAACCGGAGTTTCAGGCCCTCGCCTTTATCCTCCCATCCCTCACTAAGTACGCTCCGCGACGGGAACAAGCAGTTCCGGATTGGATCCACCTGGACAAACTGCGCCTAGCGGATAACAATCCTACCGGAGCACGTCCGATCGATGTTATTATCGGCGCGGACATTTACAGCGAGATCATACAGAGCGGAGTCCGTAAGGGGCTCAAAGGTCAACCGATTGCTCAACAGTCTCATCTCGGTTGGCTCATTTCGGGACCAACGACAAACCGACCGTCTACGCGTCATGAAATTCGCGCCTTTCATTGCTCTCTAGAACGGGAGATTCGAAAATTCTGGGAGGTTGAGGAGCCCCCCCGTGTCTCAGCGCGCTCTCCGCTCGATCAACAATGCGAAATGCATTTTCAGCAGACTCACACGCGCACTGAAGACGGACGATATACCGTTCGCCTTCCATTCAAGTCTAAATCTCCGATCGAGATAGGCCACTCGAGGTCGATAGCCTTGCACCGATTGACCTCTCTCAAACGGAGACTCGATTCGTGCCCTGAAGTCAAAAAAGAATATTCCGATTTCCTCGCCGAATACGAGTCCTTACGCCACATGACGCGAGTTGAGCCAACGTCCGCGACAAATTCACTCGCTGTTTACATCCCCCACCATCCCGTTATTCGAACGTCTAGTGCCACGACTCGCCTAAGGGTCGTATTCGACGCCTCAAGTTCCACCTCCAACGAAACATCTCTCAACTCACATCTCCATGCAGGTCCGAAGCTACAGACAGATTTGCCGGCTGTCCTCTGATTCGCTGGCGTACACCACGCTACGTATACAGCGCGGACATCGCCAAGATGTACCGACAAATTTGGGTAGATCCCCGCGATCGCGACTTTCAAAGAATCGTTTGGAGGCCTAATGAGAGTGCCGACATTCTCGACTACCAACTTAATACAGTAACGTACGGAATGGTCTCCGCTCCATATCTCGCGCTCTGCGTTCTTAAACAGCTCGCAACGGATGAAGGCGAGCCATTTCCTATTGCTGTTTCGATTCTTAGGGATAATATTTACGTCGACGACGTTCTATTCGGTGCTCACACCATTTCGCAAATTCAAACAGCTCGCAAACAACTTTGCGAGCTTCTGTCTCGCGGAGGATTTACATTGCGAAAATGGGCGAGCAATCGGGCGGAGTTACTCTCCGATATTCCGTCTGAGGACCACGGTTTAGCGTGTCACCGTGATCTTCAGTTGGACGAAAACGTCAAGATTCTAGGTATAACTTGGACTCCAGCGCTTGACGCTTTCCAATTTCGCGTAGACTTAGTTCTCGAAATTCCGCAAACAAAGCGGC
>NW_011957633.1:0-1446 GCF_000949405.1 Vollenhovia emeryi | reverse complement strand
AATTTATCTGTAATCCAAAATTCCCCACAACCTTCTCCTTCGACTATAACGGCTTCTCAGATGTCATTATGTCAGACTGCTTCAACAAGATTTACGGGTCATGAGGAAGAGCTTGAGCGAAAACACGAGACTGAGATCGAGCTGAACACTAACATCGTAACATTTGATGATATAGTTCGAATTATGGTATCTTACGATATGGGCTGGAGTAAAAGAGGCGCCGGCCGAAGCTATGACAGCTTAAATGGTTTCGGAGCGATCGTTGGAGCCAAGACAGGCTTAGTACTTGATTATGCTACCTGCAATCGGAAATGCAAACAATGTGATATGGGACACGATCCGACAAACCACGATTGTCGGAAGAATTTCTGGGGTTCTGCAAAAGCCATGGAACCTCACGTTGCTCAAAATCTTGTAAACAACAGCACGATTCTGAAATCCCAGAACGTTGAAGTCGGTATTCTGATTGGGGACGACGATAGCTCAACAATTGCAGCATGCCGATCGACGAGCTCCCATCCTATAGTGAAATTCTCGGATACAAATCATACCTCGGGTGGAGTTACAAAAGAATTATATAAAATATCAAATAAACACAAAGAACTGATAAAAGATGCAATCGTATATTTGCATCGTTGTTTTACATATGCCATGAAGACTAACAAAGGAAACAGTACAGCTATGGCTCAAGCTATTCAGTGTATACCATATCACGCTTTTAACGATCATAGTAAATGCGGTACGTGGTGTGGATTTGTCAAAAATCCAGAAAATTATGATCATACGATTATTCCAGGAGGTTTTCACGATAAGAAATTATTCGAAGATTTGAAAAATATTTTCGATCGTTTGGCAGCTAACGCTGAAAAGTTTTCTGCCGGAGTTTCTAGCAACGTAAATGAGAGTCTGAACGCAAGTATGGCTAGTAAAGCTCCGAAATCAAGATGTTATAGTCTCACGGCTTCTTCAGACTATCGTTTTGCTAGCACGATTGCACAGAAAAACGAAGGCGAACATTTCATTGAAAACGTTTTCAAATCTGCGGGCATGTCACCCGGAAAACATCATTACAGGCATGCGCAAAGAGTTCAGAGGACTGTAATCGACAGGCGACGTCGAATACTGACTCCAGAGTACAAAAAAAGACGGTTAGCTTTAAAGAAGACGAGAACGGCTCTGCGCCACAGAAGGGAAGATCGAGAAGGTGTTACTTATCAAACAAATTGTACTCTATTGGATGCACCTAATCCAGAAGTGAATACTAACATTATAGATCATACAAATTCCGAGCCAGAAATTGACGACGAGCAATATCAATCTATAGTTTTCCTCGATCTGGAAACATCAGGTCTTAGTAAGGACTGTGATATTCTGCAAATTGCAGCAAAATGTGGTAAATCAACATTTGCTACATATATCAATCCAAAGAAGCCGATATCAGCAGCT
>NW_011957632.1:0-1446 GCF_000949405.1 Vollenhovia emeryi | reverse complement strand
TTTATATAATTCTTTATAATAGAGGATAACACAATAATGCGACGAAGTGCAATGAATAATGGCGAAGAAAACATTGTATTAGATGAAACACCTATTGTCAGTAACAAAGAATCGGAAACGTGCAATGATTTTCCTGTGGATTTTGTGGATATAGATGAATTACTTATCGAAGAAGTTTCTAAACATGAAATATTATATAATTATAGTATACCTCTTCAACAACGTAATAGGGCAATAATAAATGAAACGTGGACAGAAGTTTCGAAGGCTTTGGGAGGTATGGAAGTCGTAATATTACATCTTATATATAAAATCTAATATTACTCTAATATTAATCTAACACACACACGCACACACATATTATTTTACAAAAACAGCTAATTGTTTATTCATTAATTGAGTTTTACTTACTTTTATAGAGCGTTTAGATCCAAAGCAAGCTGCTAAAAAATGGAAGATACTACGAGATAGCTATTCTCGTGAGTTGGCTAAAGAAAAATTACCTAGTGGAGCAGGACGACCTACTTTGAAACGAAAATGGAAACATTTCGACCAAATGGATTTTTTGCGCGATACCATTTATAGAAAGAAGTATATATTATATTATTTTAAACTATTTGCATTGTGCTATTATATGTATTAGTCGCTTTCCATTTACATGAAATCTCTCAGATAATTTTCACTTTTGTCTTTCTTTAACATGAATGTTGAAGAAAGACAGAAGTGAGAATTATTTGAAATTTCATATAGATGGAAAACGACTACTAAGGGGATGCTAAAGCCGTCTGTTTTATCGGCATTCTTTGTTAGAACTAATCTTTTAATTGGCTTTATAGAAATGCAAAATTCTTATACGGAATTAAAGAACGCAGCAAAATCTACTTTTCTCTGGTCAACTTTATATTAAAAACGAAAAAAAATTAATAATTTTATTAATTTTTGGTACACTTGACGACAATATTTGCTTGATACGAGAATTCTACAATAAATATATACAAACTGAGACCAGACAAAAGTAGGGACAACATATAGGAACAATATCGTGCAATTAGAACTAAGATTAATAGCCTAGAAAAAAAGATTAGTTCTAATAAACGCAAGTCTAAAAATCCAATTCTAGAAGACGAGAAAAAGATCAACATGGCGTGAAGAAATAGTTGCAGGCTTTCTCGAGAGATGTCACTGCCAAACATCTGTCAGATTGTCGGTGGCAACATGGCAGCAAGCCGGCGATAATCGCGTCCAGCTGATCGCATCAGTGAGACTGGATCCACATGGAGCGTAACCGTAACCTGCGTATTACCAATCACAGAACTATTTCAACGGAATTATTGAAACGGTTCTATCAGAAAGACCCTGTGATTGGTTATACGCAGGTTACGCAAGTTACGCTTCATGTGAATCCAGCCTGACGCGAGCATGGTGCGACGCGAGTTTCGCAATACA
>NW_011957631.1:0-1446 GCF_000949405.1 Vollenhovia emeryi | reverse complement strand
TATCGGATGAGCCACAAGTAGGATCATCCCTAGGTGTAGAATGGGCATAAGACTCCGTGATAAACGCGTAAAAATGAAAATGCTGAAAACTCTTCTCTCACGCTCTGAAAGTTAACAAAAATTTAACTGAGTAATTTTTGGACAAATATCTACTAATATATCGAGTTTCATAATTAACTGAACCGTAATTCGCTAACCGAGAGTACTACCTTAATTCCGGTGTGGGTCTTAGCTGCTGCGCGGGCCCTTTTACCATGAGAGATGGATTACCGACTGCAACTTTAGTTCACTGAACGGCACAAGAGGGCAGCTGCTTAGATCTCAGGGATGTTGCAGGCAAGTCGAAAACTCGTTCCACTTACAGACATCACGCGGAGAAAAATAATTTGCTAACACAATATATCTTATGTAAACTTCAGTAAATTTTGTCTGTTATTTTATGATAAAGTTATTTTCTCTTCTATCGACAACTATGTGTTAAGAACACTAATTTTATTGAAAAATTATTGTGCGAAATATTTAGCTAAAGAAATAAAATAATTTTTGTTCTATTAAACGTTCTACTGTAATGGTGAATAATTTTAATAATATATAATGAAGAAATTTTCGTATCGTCATCACGTTAATATCAAATATGCAGTATTCAAGTAGCAGCAACAGTTTCGCTGCAATATTGCATTCGTATTATTGAAAGTTTATAATTATAAAATAATATGTGGTGTAAAAATAATAAACAAAAAGTAAACATTCTTTATTTTTATGTTTACTTTTTGTTTATTATTTTTACATGGGCATACTGGTTATACCACAGTATAACCAGTATGGGCACTCTCTGTCGGCACCTTTGATCTGGGCGTTCTCAATTTTCCGCCATGTTTTTATTCGCGCCAACAGTGCATCAACGGCTAAAAGTGCCTGGGCCCTTTTCAGGATCGTATCCAGGAAAGGCGCATACGAACTGGCGTACATTATTTATTGTAAATAGAAATGGCCTATGAAAGAAAATGTTCTAATAAAAGTAATTAATGTAATTACTTGCTCCAACGTATAAAAGTATTTACGCGTTATTCGTCAACACTGCGAATTTTTCAATGTCACACCGACTTTGCACTGATACACGTACAAAAATCCTGTGATTGGTCAGAATAAAAACATGTCGGATTCGCGCCGATCCGTACTGCGCATCCGACCATAGACTTCTATAGACGGACCCTTTGTACGAGGGGTAACTGATAATCGCGGTAAGGGGATCACTCGTCTGACTTCGACTCTTTCCGGTGAGATTCGGTAATATTCGGTTCACATTTCCAATACGTGTGCACACGTCCCCTCCAATCATCCCCTCCAACTTGGAGTGGGGATGATCCGTTCGGCCACGCGCGCGCGCGCACGCTCGCACATAAGCAACGCGCCGTATATACGTGTGCACACGTATTGGAAATGTGA
>NW_011957630.1:0-1446 GCF_000949405.1 Vollenhovia emeryi | reverse complement strand
ACCCCCCCCTCTCCATCGAGGGGGGGAGCGCTGAGGCCCGCCAAGAACAACGGCGGGCCGGTGTGGGGGGCGGTACAGACGATATGACTCTGTCACTTCCTGGCCGCCCCTCAACCTAAAGCACAGCGCAGGCCGCCGCAGGGGTTTAGTGGGTACGCCACGCACCCGGTACGCTTGCCGGGTGCACTCCGATCGTCATTAGGAGGGCAGTCCCACATAACCCGGGTCCCACCCCCAAGGGGAGATGCAGTTCATGCCTCCCCGGGGCCCGGGTATCCATAAAGGATTCCCCTGCGTAAAAAAAAAAAAAAAAAAGGGAAGAACCACGGGTGATTTTAAACGGGACTAAAATTATCGTAATGACGGTCGGACATACTAAATTTATCGATAGCGTGAATTACATGCCGATGCGCTTGTCCGATTTACCAAAAGCTTTCGGGTTGCGGGATACGGCGGATAAGGGGATCTTCCCGCATTTGTTTAACACGCGCGCGAATCAAACGTACGTCGGTCCGTTACCCGAAGTACGATATTATTCTCCCGAACAAATGAAACCCGAGGAGCGCGAACGGTTTCTAACGTGGCACGCGGAGATGACGCGTAAAAATATCGTTTTCGATTTTCAACGCGAGATAATCCGGTATTGTCGCAACGACGTCGATATCCTCCGACGCGCGTGTTGGGCTTTCAGAAAGATCTTTTTAGAACGTGGAGGCGTATGTCCGTTCGAGGAATGCACGACTATCGCCTCCACGTGCATGAGGATTTTTCACAAGAACTTTTTGCGCGAAAAGGAAATAGGACTCATCCCGGTGGGGGGATATAGATACGCCGACAATCAGTCGAGCAAGGCTCTGCGATGGCTGGTGTGGATGGAGCGCGAGCTCGGTCATCGTATAATCCACGCGGGTCGAGGACGCGAGTACCGAATCGAAGGCACGCGCGTCGACGGGTATTACGAATCGAGGACCGCGGGAGATACGAACGAGACGCGGCGCTGCGTGCTGCAATTCCACGGGTGTTTTTGGCACGGCTGTCCGGCGTGCTTTCGGCTGAATCGCGATAAACGACTTTCGGGTCGCGAAGACACGATCGACGCGCTCTACGAGCGGACTCTCGCGACGACGTGGCGTCTTCGAAAACAGGGATACCACGTGACGGAGAAATGGGAGTGCGACTTCGACCGAGAGACGCGCGAGAATCGCGAGATGCGGGATTTTTTCCAGAATCATCCGTTGCTGAAATCCCCGCCTCTCGACCCTCACGACGCGTTTTACGGCGGTCGTACGGGAAATATCGCTACGTTGCGTGAAATCACGGGTAACGAGAAAATATGCTACGTAGACGTGTGCTCGCTGTATCCGTACGTACTGAAAACCGGCGCTTTCCCGATCGGTCATCCCGACATTTATATCGGACAAGAATGCTCCGCGTTAATCGGGACAG
>NW_011957629.1:0-1446 GCF_000949405.1 Vollenhovia emeryi | reverse complement strand
CGCGCGCCGTTGCCGGCGAGCTTACGTCGCCGCTCCCGCGTCTCGCGTCCCCATCCCCCGCCTGCAATATCGATCGCCGTGCGGTCACATCTCGCCACGCGCTCGAATTGGACAGTGGGCAGGGCAAAGACGACGATTTTCGATAATTTATTACTCGTTAACTATTGCGAAAATTGCAAATGGTTCAGGACTTTTCTGTTCATCTCGATCCGTAATCAATTATATGTAGATAAGAATTCTTCTACCTTCTCACGAGCTCTGGTACAATTATATGTAGATAAGAATTCTTCTACCTTCTCACGAGCTCTGGTACAAATGTTATGACTCACCCTGTATATACATATATCTACTGTCTTCATACTAAAGGCAAATTAGTGCTAGTTGTTTAACTTATGACTTGCGTTTCCCTGTTGGTAATTTACTACAAGACGGGAAAGTCACCGCATGACGTTACTTACAAAACTGAAACCTTTCCTATTGCTAAGAAATAGAAGTCGTAACTGCGTTTGCGCAAGTAAATTATTCAAGCTATGTAAGTTTAAGAAACATTATTTTAAATTACAATTTCTGGTAATTCTGTATAATTCACATCTGCCTATATCATGAACTATATTGCTTTAATGGTACAATAGCATAATTATCTTCTCCCTACTGTTCTCATCGTATCGATCGTTTGAAATTCACAAAATATTCGAGAAACATAATTCAATTCTTACCGTGGATGCAGTTGCATCGCAGTTCGCGTGTGAAATGTATTCGATCGAAGAAAATTATTTCAAGATTAATCGAATAATTCTTAAGACGCTTGGGCTATGGCCCTATCAGCAGTCATATTTTACGCAAATACAAAATGTGTTGTGTGCTAGTGTTCTTTTAACAGCTATTCTCGTTCAGGTTTACCAAATCTAAACTTTGTATTGTTATATTGAAATAGTAACATTTATTATAGGTACACACGGAAAGAAAAATGTTGCTGCCGTAGCTACAAACTGCATGTGGCAACTAAATTTCAGTATTAAGATATAGACAGCTAATATTTAATTGTAATAATTAAATAGTAAAATAGTAAAAAAAATTTGCTACTGTGCCTATTGTGTCAGGTGCGACAGCAAACCGTTTGCTGCAGTTTGAAAATTTATAGTTATGCAGTAAAATAGTTTTAGCAAACCATTATTAGTTACGGAGCGGGAATTTGTTTTTCCGTGTATATTCAGGGAATTAATAGGTACTTTTTATTTTGTCACAACTTTCTTGTTTGACGTTTCATATACGACCAATTTTTATTAGCACGTTTATAATAAACTATCTTTTGTATAAATTCCTAAAAAATAATCTTGTTTTATCTTTCATAATATAATGAAATTTGTTTCACATACTTAATATTTCTTGCAATAGCAGTTGCAATATTAGGTAATTATTTAGATTAACACACCCACCTCCAATAAC
>NW_011957628.1:0-1446 GCF_000949405.1 Vollenhovia emeryi | reverse complement strand
CATTCCCCGGTCCCTTTCCTCTTCTCCTTCTGGAGGGCCGCGACTTGCGCCTTGAGAGCCGCAAACTCCTCTCGAAGCGCCTCTTCCCCTTCACTCATCCCGCCTCTCATTCTAGTGGACAACGCGTCCACGGCGAGCTTCACATAAAGGGCCCCGTCCCGTATAATTCCGGTGACGGTGCCCTTCAAGTTCTTGCTCGTCTTGGCCGCGTGGTCGATCTTACTAATATGCTCGACCACTGCGGCCACGAGATCCCGGGTGGGGAGCTGGGGGATTTGCTCCCCCAGCTCCTTCTCCTTCCTCCTTCTCCAGGCGCCTTCGCACTGCAGGGGGTCGTAGTCCCCCTGCAGAATACGGTCCACCTGGCACTTCTGCTCCAGCAGGTCCTTAAGCTCCCTGCCAGCTTTTTTCCAGGCCTCAATCGCGACGCCCTCCCCGGTCTTCAGGGGCCTTCCCCTGCCATCTTTATTGGTGGGGAGGGTATCCTCCTCCTCCCCACTGGAGCTGTCGAGGGGGCGCGCCACCTTCGCGCCTTTCCCCCTCCCGCCGCTCCGGCTCCTCTTTGTGGCCCCCGAGCGGGTCGTGTGGGACTTAAAGCTCTCGTCGGAGCCACCGTCCCCCTCGGGGTCCACCGCGCTGGCCGCGTCGTCGGTCGCGAATGCCTCGGTATCCGCCTCGCTCTGCGCGGTATCCTCCCCCTCCGTGTTCCTCGGGGAGGGGGACCCTTTGAACCTCCTGCTGATCCGACTCGCAAGGGCCGTCGAGTCCCCCTCCGTGTCCTCCGGGTCGTCCCGGACTTGGGAGTCCGATCTGGTCCGCCGCGCATCCTTCATTCTCTTCTCCCGGATCTTGGAGGACTTGGGGCCGGGTTTCCGGGCCCCAAGCCCGCCAACATCCAGGAACACCTCCTCCACGCTTTTAACCGTGGGGCCAGATAGCCCAGACGGCCCAGGGTGTTCGTGGACCGTCCCGCCATCTTGTTCTCCCCCCTGCACGCTCGCCGCTGATGTCCGCGGCTGCGTGCCTTCTCCCTCCTCCACACCCTCCTCAGCACCAGAAAAAAAAGAAGTTTTAAGAGAAGCCATTTTCTCCTGATTCCCACTCCGTGCAGGGCTCCGCCGACCGGGGTATACCCCCACCGGGCCACGACCGACCGCGAGACATGACCACGGACGCCGGCCGCGGCCCGGGCCCCCGAGTTCCCCCGGGGGAGTCGGCATATGCCACGGGGCGGGGGGGATACCGCACCCTGCCACTGGGCTCCAGCCCCTTACTCACCCCCACGCTCAGTGCGTGGGGGCTTTCGGGGGTTCCGCGCCTCCGACCTCGCGGATACCCTGCACGTGCCTGCCAAGGCGGGGAGGCCCCGCGGACAGACGGAAGTGTCGGGGGAAGCCCGCCCCCCCTTCACCCCGCCCGCCGCGGCGACCGGCGTGGCTGCGCCTA
>NW_011957627.1:0-1445 GCF_000949405.1 Vollenhovia emeryi | reverse complement strand
TCCTCTTTTCTTTACAATACGATTTTTAACATTTTTATTATTTCTCTTTCTTCATACAATTTACAAAACATTCAATGTTATAAAAGAGATCAATATACAATACAAATTAAAAAATATCATGTAAAATATAATTAGATACAAATTATACATGATATTTTTTAAATGAAATTGCCCATGAAAATTCGGTCTGCGTACAATAACACGAAATCTTTACACGTGCTTATTGCACATATAATATTTTTTACCAATTATCGAATAATATTTTCAAAATTATTTTACTTTATTTAATTTGCATAAATAATCGCAAATAGAAAGAGCGTTAATAAATTTATTATTTTGGAAATAAAGAATCTCCCGAATTTGTCTACATGTTTTAGTAAATCCAAAGTGCCAAAGTTTTAAACTAAATGCTTACCCCGTGTAATAATTTTTGTCTTATTGTGCATCCGATTGCAGAATTAATATTGCAATGTTACAATATAATATTTTTAATGCGTTTAGTTATTATTAAATAATATACAAGAAATACATAGTAATTACAATAAACGAGAGTACATTCCTAATAACTCGTTTATTATAATTTTACCCTTTTTAAATTTTTATGAAAAATATATAGGAAATATATTTACAATTATTATTATTGCATTACCTATGCGTATTCCGATTTATAGACCTACCTACCCGTATTTCAACATAATGAACTTACAAATCTTTAATTAACCGCGACGCGATTTTTGTAGGGGTTTGACTTGGAGTTTAACGCAACCGCGGGATTTAATAGGGGTTTCACTCTCGCACATATGCGAGAATGTATGTATATAGAAGTATAACCCACCCGAATTGTAACACATCAAAAGAAATTAAAGTATACTTCGTACAGCACCTTACTTAGGTACTCCATCAAAGTGGCCAATATTGACCACTTACCTCGTCGTATTTAGTCCCTCGGTGGGCCAGATGGACATATCTTTCGTTGCTCCCGGCCATACAATCTGGTCATTTTGACCAGAGATCAGGAAAGAAGAAAACTCCTTCCATAGTCGGATATCGTCCCCGACAAATATTTCGTACGGCTCGAATATTCGAGTGACGGTCGTATCGCAAAATGCACGACCACGAGAAGTTAATTAAAAGAAAAATATTAATTCAAAAAACTTTACGGTATGTACGAATCAAATTTATTTTACTTTCGTTATTTATTTAAATATATTGACCATCTCTTCGTAAAATGATCTTTGAATTCAAAATTCGAATAGATATAGAAAAAAATTTACTTCGCGTTAGAGTGATTTTAATCACATTCCTCGATAAATTAAAATTTATAATATGGATAAAATTACGTAATTAATAGTTAATTAAAACTTTTTCCTGAAAAACCGATCGCGAAAACCGACCGCGTAAACCGACCGCGAAGATGCGTGTAATTGTGCATGTCGTTCATGCGA
>NW_011957626.1:0-1445 GCF_000949405.1 Vollenhovia emeryi | reverse complement strand
AAATTTCTAATTTGCACACTTTACTTTTGCTTCCTCATAGAGGAAGCTTTGTTTTCATCCGAAAATTTTTTTCCAGTTTTCAATGCCATGGGTTTAGAATGTTTTAAAACGTCAAAAAAACACACTTATTAAAAAATGTCTGTGTGTGTATGTATGTGTGTAACACACAAGCTCACTAAATTGTTCGCGCTCTCACCTCCGCAATTTTTGAGATATCGCCTTCTACTTTGGCATATTAATAGAGTGTCATTAAAAGATGGCTGGTATTGTACTTGACGATAATCGGTGCAAGGGTTCAGTTTATATATACATATATATGTATATTTAGGTTGAAATTCCATGAATAACTTTTTAAATATCCAAGATAGAAAAAATGTTAAAGACTAAAGTTGTATCGTTTTTAGTGGCGCATTTCATAGCAATATCAGTATAACCTTGAATAGCTTTATCAAGGTTGTCTAAAGATCACCTTGAAATTTTCATATGGAACCCTCCTTTTTCATTACATATTCTTGTAGCTTATTTCAATAGCTTTCCAAAACGCTATAATAAAGTATGTTTTCGTTAAGTACTTTTGGAGTTATGAGGTTTGAAAGTTACGGTACTTCTTGCATTATCCCTGAAAGACTTTTAAAATTTCCAAGATAGGATTTGAACACCACCCCTGATGTTCCATTTAGTTGCGTCACATATACAACACAAACACACACGCGCGCGCGCGCGCGCACGCACGCACGCACGCACGGACATTATTAAAACGGGGGGGGGGGGGAAAGGTGCAAATTGGAAATTTGCACATTGCTTCCTCATCATGTGGCCTTTTTGTAATTTTAAAGGAGCAAATTGAAAATTTGCAAAATGCAACATCAGCATCTTGGCAAGCTGTCTATTCAAATTTTTTTTAATTTTAAAGGTGCAAATTGGAAATTTGCACATTGCTTCCTCAACATCTAGACTATGTTTTTATTTTAAAGGTGCAAATTTTAAATTTGCAAAACGCAGCATCATTATTTTGGCAAGTTGTTTTTTATTTATAAGGTGCAAATTGGAAATTTGCAAAATGCAACATTAACATTTTGGCAAGTTGTCTATTCAAATTTGGTTTCCTCATAGAGGAAGCTTTGTGAGTTAATGTGCAAATTAAAAATTTGGACATTGCTCATTCTAACTTGTAAAAATGCAAATTGGAAATTTGGACATTATTTCGTTATCATGAAGGCAAGTGATTATTAAAAATTTGGGCAACCTCATAGAAGAGGCTTTATGAGTTAAGGTGCATTTTGAAAATTGCTTACTCCAGAATTTTTATTTGCACACAAAGTTTTCTCTATGAGAAAGCCATATCCAAGTTTCTAATTATCTTCCTCTTCGCATATATGTTTCTGGCTTTCTCATAGAGAAAACTTTGTGTGCAAATAAAAATTCTGGAGTAAGCAATTTTCAAA
>NW_011957625.1:0-1445 GCF_000949405.1 Vollenhovia emeryi | reverse complement strand
CAGTTTAACCCAATCTACTATAATCTTTGGAGTCGTCCATATCGAATCCGACACCCTGTATATACGTTTAAAAAACGTATATGAAACCAATATGTGCTACCTGGGATTCAAGTGCACAATTATTGTATTCATTGAACTATTTAATACTAACTTCAAGGATTCTTATTCAAAGGTATCATCCGCCATTACCTCCATGAAACTTTTAGACAAGGATGGTTCGGAAAAGGCTCAGTAACTCCATGGCCTGCTCGATCTCCAGACTACAACCCGTATGACTTTTTTCTTTGGGGAGCAATCAAAGAAAAAGTATTTCTAAATACAAATATCAAGACAGCTGACGAGATGGAAGAATTAGTATTCCGCACTATCGAGAAAATCGATAATAATCAAGTTCGAAGAGCTACGCAAAACGTACAAAAAAGAGCAGAAGCGTGTATCGAAGTAGGAGGGGCTCATTTTGAACATTTATTGCTTCCTCATAGAGGAAGCTTTGTTTTCGTGAAAAAATTTTTTTCCAGGTTTCTTTGGTAATATGTTTAATATGTTTTAAAACGTCTAAAAATCATATTTTTACAAAATGTCTGTGTATGTGCGTGTGCGTGTGCGTGTGCGTGTGCGCGCGCGTGTGTGTGTGTGTGTGTGTACGCATTTGAATGTCCGTGGTTGCTCTAACTTCCGTAAATTTTGAGATATCTGGCTTATTTTTTTTTAATGTCGAGAATCACTAAAGGAAGGTTGGTATTGATTTTTGCGATGATCGGTAAATGGGTTTCTTTTTGAACAAATCTTGAATTTTTTTAGAAATGTCTGTGGTTGCTCTAACTTTTTGTAAATTTTGAGATATCGGGCTATTTCTAATTCTATTATTCTTTCCAGTCTTTTCTACCCCTATTTCATATATAATTGATTAATATTCGGTTGATTAGTTTTTGAGTTATAGATGTTTGAAATTCACGGAATCCGTACATGAAAACTTTTTCATTATACTGGGTGTTTCAAAAGTGATACTTCAAAATGTAATGGTGAAATATATACATTAGTATAAGCAAAAAGTCCTAATAAACATAGGTAGAGGCCCTTCTTTTTCATTATACAGGGTGTTTCAGAAGTGATGGTACACAATGTAATGAAGAAATGTACACACTTGTAGAAGCAAAAAGTTTCAATACACATAGGTAGAGGCATACCTCTTGAATATGGCGATGACCGGTAAAAGGTTTCTTTGAATTTTGAATTTTTTTAGAAATGTCTGTGGTTGCTGTAACTATCGCAAATTTTCTTTAATAATGATTTCCAAAAATTTCAAATGTCTATAACTCAAGAACTAATTAATCATATTTTAATGAATTATATATGAAATTTGGATTGAAAAACTGAAGAACAATATAATATACAGGGTGTCTGATGCAAAAGTAGCCACCTTGAAAATAGTGGTAGATTGGGTT
>NW_011957624.1:0-1445 GCF_000949405.1 Vollenhovia emeryi | reverse complement strand
AGGGGCGAGCGGTGAGGGGCGAGCGGTGAGGGGCGAGCGGGGAGTGTTTACTGAAGCTCGCCGCTCGCTGCGTGACAATTTTTTTTCGGCGCGTCGCTCCACCTCTCGCTATTAGATGATGCCCCACCGTTGCCTGCCGAGTCCGGCCTGCCGCCGTCTACGCTGTCATTCGCTCAGACATTAAAATTAATTTCTCGATAACTATTGCGAATTTTGCAAAATGGTATAGGACTTTTCTATTCAGTTTGCCCCGGTCTATCTGCCATTTACGGGTGATACGGGTATTAGGACACACCCTGTATACATATAACCTCCCCTTTCTTCGCTCTGCAGTCGCTTTATCCCTTTTCTTGCCACTTCATGAGAGAGAGAGAGCTCTTTTCTAGCGCTGTATCTCTGTCCTTCGGATGTTGTCCTCAAGCCGCCCACAAGACGGCGCAGTCTATGAGTATAAGTCCATGGTGCGTACGCATGATTTATCCTATCTGCATAAAAAATGTACTAATTTTATAATATGAAATATAATTTGTATTCTCTACAATTTATTCTTACAGCATGTAATAGTCAAGAAACCACTACAGGAAGTAGTAAACAATCTTCTAAACAAAGTAAATATATATATATATATACATATAATAATAGCACATTTAAAAATAATATAGAAAATGTGCTACTCATATTTTATAGATGCTGTATGGACTGATAATACCATAATGGCTCTTCTCAGCCTTTATGAAGCCAACATGCATATGTTGGATCACCCAAAGAAAAAAAGTAAAATTTGGACAGCAATATCAGATGGTCTAAAAGATTTCGAAATCGAGGTAAGATAAAAGATAACATATCTTTATATAAACAAAATACAATTTTATGTTTAATACTTTAATTCTAAATTTTTTTTACAGATGTCTACTGATCAGATTAGATGGAAAATGAATAATTTACAAAAAAAAATACAAAGAATGTTGTGATAACAACAAGTCAGGAAGGGGTAGAATTGATTTTAAATGGTACAATCAACTGGACCAAATATTTGGCAAAAATAAAGATGCTATTGCAGCCCACACTGTATCAAGTCAAATAACAGGAAAGCAAGTTTCCAAGTCTGTATCCAGCCAAAAGGATAATTGTGCTTCTAAATCGCCATCACTAGCTGAGATTGCATGTGTCCCTACAAGTCCTACCGCTTCCACGTCATCTACCTCGTCATTGATAGATAATAATAAAAAAGCAGAAGCAGCTGTTTGTCGCAAACGAGGAACAGAATCAAACCTAGCAAATAAGAAATTAGATATTGAACAACAGTGGCTTAAGTTTTTAGAAAGCAAAGAAAAAAGAGATTCTGAACGGGACAAAAGGCATGCAAGATCTGAAGAAAGAGCTAATGAGAGTTTTACACTAAAGAAACAAATAATAGCTTTAAAAAAAAGTGTGCAAATTAGAAA
>NW_011957623.1:0-1445 GCF_000949405.1 Vollenhovia emeryi | reverse complement strand
TCTTCAATATCACAAAATAACGGCGCGATGGGTTCCCAAACTGTTGAACTTCGAACAAAAATTCATGCGGTTGGAAGTTTATCGCCGCTTGCTGACGCGATACGAGGCTGAGGGGGACGGTTTTTTAACGCGAATCTTCACTATAGACGAAACATGGGTACACTATTACACTCCCGAAAGCAAGGTGTCGTCTAAAGAGTGGAGGAAGAAGGAGGAAGGGGCGCCAGTCAAAGCGAAGACAACCAATACGTTGCGCAACGGCGGTCGGCACTTGACGTTCACTCATGGTCGTTTCACGCGCGTGAAATGTGCGTTCGCGACGAAAACTATGCCACACTGTTCGTAAGGGACCCAGCTATCACATACTCAAGCCGCGACCTTCAAAACATACAGGCGCGCCATCTACAGCGTTTGTCTCGATCATATTTGAACCGCCCTCGTATCTTTATTTTTTAAATGTTTAATATTCAAATGAGATTATACAAGTGTTAGACAGAGATAACTAGCAAATATGAAGAATTTGTATAGTTATATCAAGAAAAATATATTCTCATTATTCAATAACAATTTTTTCTTGAGTAAAGAGGAAAAAATATCGAATAAAAATATAATTATCAAAATAATCATATTATACTCTTGAGATGACTATTATAGTATTGAAATAAGAATATAATTTTTAAAATATTTTTATTCTTGCATATATACGAAACAATGATAATCTTGCCACGACATAATTTAATCTTCTTTAGAGAATTTCATAAACTTAAATTTAACTAAAATATTATATTCTTATTTAAATATTATAATAGTCATATCAAGAGTATAATATGATTCTTTTGAGAATTATATTTTCTGTTCGATATTTTTTCCTCTTAACTTAAGAAAGAATTATTATTGAATAATGAGAACATACTTTTCTTGACATAACTATACAAATTTGTCATGTAAGCAAGTTATCTCTATCTAACACTATGTAATCTCATTTGAACTGTCACGTCTTTTTCCGCTTTCCTCACGGCGCGACGAAGACAGGCGGATCGCGAGTCGTTACGAAAAATTCGCCGTTCCGGGCGGGTTCCCGGAACGCGCGCGGAATCGTAGGTTGGGCGCCAGACGCGCTCACGGGCAGCGTCAATTCGCGAGACGGACGAAATCCACCGGTCTAAGCGGCGCCGGTTTCCCCGAAGGGCGCCGCAATTCCGCCTCCTCGACGCAAAAGGGACGGCTAGCTCCCTTCCGTCGGCAGAGTAGCAGGGTCCCGTAGGCACGGGCGCGCGGGAATGACGGGATGACGGGACGGGAACCGACACACACACGCGAACGCGTGCGAGAAATAACACCGACAATCGTAATTACAAAAAAAAGAGAGACAATTTAAGGATGTATGTTACTTAAGTTAAAATAGAGGGAAAAAGCTGAAATTTTTACAGGAGTTGTGCATTTTA
>NW_011957622.1:0-1445 GCF_000949405.1 Vollenhovia emeryi | reverse complement strand
TACCTCCCTCCTCTCTCCTCCTCCTTTTCTCTCCTGTCACCTCCTATCTCTGCCTTACTCTCCTCTGCATCTTTCCTTCCCCCTTCTCTCTTCTCCTCCATCGCTCTCCCCCGCCGATCCTCTTCACTGCCATCCGTTTTCGTCCGCCAGCTCTCTTCCTGCATCCTTGCCGATCGACTTTCCGTTCGACTATCGATCGCTTCCATCCTCTCCACTCCTGTCGTCTCCCCTCTCCGTCTCGCTCTCCACTTCGCCTTTCCTCCCTTCTTTCTCCTCTGACTCACTCCTCTCTCTCTCCTGTTCCTTGTCTCCGCTTCCTCTTCCTCCCTCTCTCCCTTTCTCCTGTATCCGCTTTTCTCCTCTCTCCTTTACTCGTCTTTTCCGTCCTGTCGCCTTCTCTCTCCTTCTCACTCTCCGTTGCACATTTCCTCCTTTCCTCCTTCACCTTTTCCTTCTCCTATTTTCTCGCTCTCCTCTCTCTCTTCTTCTCCTTCCTCTCCTCTTCCTCTCCTGCTTCTTATCTTTCTCTCTCTCTCTCTTCCTTTTCTTCCTCTCTCACTGCTCCTCCGTCTCCTCCTTGTCCGTTCCCCCTGCTTCCTCCGCTTCTCACCTCTCGTTCTCCTCACTTTCCTCCTCCCCTTTCGTTGTTCGTCTTCCTCTCCATCCCCCTGCACCTCCTCTGTCTCTCCTCTACCTCTCACCTCCCTTCTCTCTCCTCCTCCACTCCTCTCTCTCTCCCGGTCATTGTCTCCGCTTCCTCTTCCTCCCTCTCTCCCTCTCTCCTGTTTCCGCTTCTCTCCTCTCTCCTTTTCCAGTCCTGTCGCCTCCTCTCTCCTAACCTCTCTCTCCTTCCAGCTCTCCCTTCCTCCTTTCTTACCTCCTCTCTCCGTCTCTCTCACCTCTCCTTCGCTCTTCTCCTCTCCTACTTTCTCCCTTCTGTCTTCTTCTCCTCCACCTTGTCTTCGCTATCCGCCTTCGTATCCTTTTTCGCCTCTGTCGTTGCCTTTCCTTGGTCTTACCGCTCGCTTTTCTTTTTGCATATGGGTCATTCCATATCAGATTTACAATCAAAATTTTGATTCGCCTGAAAATTTTTTTCTCGTTCTAGAAAGGAAAAAAAATGACACGTATTTCTTTTTTAATATGATATGTAAATTTTCCAAGTTATTGATCTTTTTATTTTTAAAGTGCAAAAAATTTTTTTTTCAATACTGCTTCTACTATTCAACGAAGAGTATAGAATACATGATTAAAATATGCCATGGGATCTACTATTAAGTCCATGCTTTGAAGAAAGCCCTGAAACGGTATTTAGTACTTTCTATGCAACAATTAAATAAACAAATGGAATTATCTCAAAAGGGACCTCTTTGAATTGAATCATTTTTTGTGTAATTTGTTCGTTAAGTACACAGAACTCTGTGTCAAAATTTAGGAGTAGACCG
>NW_011957621.1:0-1445 GCF_000949405.1 Vollenhovia emeryi | reverse complement strand
TTTTTCTTCCTTTTAATAAGAAAAAAGGAGAAGAACGCTTTTGAAGTATTTGTAGCGTAAAGTTGACCGCAGCCTAACACGCAACTCGTATTTACTCGACGATAGCAAGCAGTCGACTAATTTTTTGTTATGCACTCCCGCACTCAATCCTCCGCACTCGCGCACTCCCGTGCTCCTGCTCGCACAAAAGAACCAGTCCTCTTGTAGTAGAAAGAAACGTATTTATTCGTAAAAAATACAGCGAAAGTCCAGGCACGTCCGCACGAAAGTCAGACTCGAATATGGTGTGCACATATCAGCTGTTATTAAGAAAATCGATAAATCGATACCGGTCCTTAGCGGCCGGTCGTCAAGCGCGACGTCACAGACCGGGCCTCGCGACTCGTGACTCGCGACACGGCGCGACGCGGCGCGACACGTCGCGACACGTCGCGGCAACGAAGATCGTATAATAGGATTTAATAGGAATAAAACGTTTTTAAAATATTTATCATTGGTTCAAAATCAATGTGAAAAATGTCAATCAGTTAAAGTGCTTTGATTACTCTTTTGATTATTTTTTACTATTGCGTCAACAAAAGATGTTAAAAAAGTTTGGTCGCCCTGAAAAGGGCGGATTGTTTTCGAAAGATCCTTTTACGCAGACTCGCGACACTGCGGGGGTCGCGTGCCATTTGCCAGCGGGGGCGGGGAGGGGATTGGATCTCCCACGAAGATCGTATAAAAAGATGAAACGATCGAAATGCAAATCACTCATCCTTCGATTATCAGAAGCGTCGAGGCGATACAAGAAGGCGATACAAGATACAAGAAGATGGCAAGATACACAAACGAAGAGTATTACGACATGCTGATGGTCCTCGGTGCATGCAACGGGCAAAATTACATTGCTGCAAGACGATACGCTGAATTATACCCAAATCGAGAGAGACATCCATCGGCTCCTGTCATACTTGGAGCAGCTTAACGATTGTTCGAAACTGGCAATGTTTTGCCAAATAAACGCGATACCGGAAGAAATCGTGAAACGAGAAATTTACGGAATACAGAGACAGTTATTCATGCTGTCGAGCAAGAACCTGAAACAAGTATTCGGGTGATCGCTCGAGAACACAATTTATCATATTCCACTGTACAGAGAATATTAAAAGAAGAAAAGCTGCACGCGTTTCATTACACCCGCGTGCAGCATTTACGAGAAGATTATCTTTTGAGAAGAAGATTTTGTGAAAATTTTCTGAGAAGAGTGGAGCGAGATCCGAGATTTCTTTCTCGTGTGATATTTAGCGATGAATCGCTGTTCACACGAGAAGGAATATTTAATTCGCATAACATGCATTTGTGGAGCGACGAAAATCCCAATGCTACACGAATAAGAAATTTTCAAATTCGTTGGAAAATGAATGTCTGGGCAGGAATAATGGGAACCGAAATATTAGGTCCCG
>NW_011957620.1:0-1445 GCF_000949405.1 Vollenhovia emeryi | reverse complement strand
TCTTGAAATTTTCTAAAGAATTTATGATTAAAAGGGTATCCGGTGGTTTCAGTACTCCCTGTATAATATGTACGTTTTCCTTAGTAGACACAGTCGACAAGTGTCGTTCTGTCTTCGTTATTCATATGAATGCGAAGAAAGACAGAACGACACTTGTGTCGGCTGTGCTACAAAAAGGAAAGCGTACTATGTATATGTATACATACATACATATACAGGGTGAGGCATTTAAAACTGCTTTTCAGAAATTTAGAAAAATACAAATCGGATTAAAAAAAGTTGCAATAAAAGTTGTTCACCTCGAAGAGGGTCATCCATTAACATAAAGCTCGACCCCCCAGCACCACCCCCGGGGGCGGGAGGGGGGTGACTTTGAAATCTGAAATAAAAACTATTTTTTATTGCAGATTTGGATTCTCCGTGAAACAATATGTAACTTTTGTATGAGACATTTTTTTCGTTTCATGATAGATGGCGCTGTAATCGGCAAAAATGAAAATGAGTTGAAAATTATTGAAAAATGGTAATATCTAAAAAAAATACACATCAGATTAGGAAAATCAAAGTAAATTTTTTGATATTTTTGAAAATGCTATCATGTGACACCGTCTACCCTCCTGCAATGCATTCTTAGACTACTTTTAGCTTTACCGAGGAACAACGACGTGGACGTAGTAGTAATTTGTTCCCTTCGAGGTGCTTGATTACTGTGAGTCCCCTTGCCTCTCACAAGTGTTTCATTGAAGCAAATGTTCGAAAAGCAAAGTGGTCAGACTATTCATTTTACTTCTATGATTCGGACTGTAAACGTCTCTTCTCAATTGTTCCACGATGTTAACGATTGTAGAGAGAGTAGATATCATTTCCTCGTACTTTGAGGCTCTCTACTACTTCTCTCTACTACGTCCACGTCGTTGTTCCTGGGTAAAGCTAAAAGTAGTGCATTGCAGGAGGGTAGACGGTGTCACATGAGATAGCATTTTCAAAAATATAAAAAAATTTACTTTGATGTTCCTAATCTGATGTGTATTTTTTTGAGATATTACCATTTTTCAACAATTTTCAACTCATTTTCATTTTTGCCGATTACAGCGCCATCTATCATGAAACGAAAAAATGTTTCATACAAAAGTTACATATGTTTTCACGGAGAATCCAAATCTGCAATAAAAAATAGGGGAACAGCGGCAACGTTGGGACTGCGGGTAGGTTGGGACATGATGTTTACAGCGTGTCATTGTCATTGTAGAGCCGGCTATCTTCCAAAATGGGTGTGTTTTAGCGCGCTGATGTTTTCAGTGTGGTATATGTGATGCTAGCGATTGGTTGTGTAATACAAACAGAGATTGTGCGATTTTTGTGTTTTAAAAATAATATTTCTGATATTTTCATCATTAACAGATAAGTGTAATTGATGTATAAAAACGGGATTTCGACTTTGTAAG
>NW_011957619.1:0-1445 GCF_000949405.1 Vollenhovia emeryi | reverse complement strand
AATTAAAGTATAACATTAGTTTATACAATAATACTTCCATAAATGTTATAATACTTGAAAAAATATGTTTCTCAATAATAACTTACATCAAAATGATCCTGACAACGAGAATAATTCCATTTTCCTGGATCATCAACACGTTGAGCACTTTCAAACCACATATTTCTTAAGTTCGGATCTTGTTCGGAGTTTTTACAGTCGTACTTTTGCACTTGGGTACAAAACACCATTTGCAGACACTTTTTTTGCTCATTTTTAAAGTAAAATATACTCCTTTACTGAAGAAAGTCGGCTATTTACAACGATGTGACGTCACACAGCTTTCGGGTGGACTCGAGTAATTCCGGACCTTATTCGGCAAATTCAAATAATGCAATGTTTCAGTATTTAATTTCTTGGTTAATTTGCATTAAAAAATTAGTAAAAATCTTTTTATGATAACAGTTATGTACAATATATCGAATACATTTTATTTTGAAAATCATGGAAACTCTCTATTATTTTAGAAATCTGATGTGCTAGTGAATTTGGTTTGCGGCATAGTTTTTAGCAACCAAAAATCTATAAGATATATGATAAGATATTGATCTGGCTTAAAATAATTTTTGGCTGCAAACTAGTGTAATTAATGTAAGTCGTGCTTTCATTGTCTGGCTTTTTTGACAGCAACAAATTAATAATGTAAGAAAGCATTAAATGTCGAATATAATATACAAAAGTCATATAAGATAAATTATATATGAAGATATATATTTCGTTGTAATATAGAAAAAGTAAATGGACAAAATAAAATGGTTTGTTGTCAAATTTGACAAAGAAAACAAAGTAGACGCTGTACCTGCAAAATGGTACATCAAAGATATAAAAAAATGTTACTGGCCTCCAAAAAAAATTAGCCACAAAACGAGCGAGTATGTCAAAATCCAACAGGAACCAGACGAATCGTGGAAAACATATGACGCCACAATATTGGGTGTCTACGGTATTTTTTTTTCTTAAAAGTTATGTAGAATTATGCAATAATCTATATACATTTATGTATCATATTATTTTGTTTACAAATTTAGATAATTTAGAACATGCTCAACGTAAAATCGAGAAAGCCAAAACTAGTGATCGACTAACTTCCAACGACGAGACAATTAAAAAAAAGAAAAATCGTTTTCGAAAAAAAATTTCGAAGAAAACACGACTAGTAGAAAGTAGCAGCAGCAGCAGCAGCAACAGCGACATAGTTTCAAATAGCGATGGATCGGATAGTAATACGTATCCAAACGAAGTAGATATCGAAGGTAATTTTATAATCTGCCTGTAATATTTATTCGTGTACATAATATGTATAGTACACTCAGAAAAAGGATTGTTTAATGTTAATAAACGTATATTTGGATATGACGAAAGAAATATTTGTTAACTATAAAGAAATATTTAGTTCAGGTGAATAA
>NW_011957618.1:0-1444 GCF_000949405.1 Vollenhovia emeryi | reverse complement strand
CAGATACTTTTCTCTGATGAATCAAATTTTACGAATCGTGGTCAAGTGAATTGACATAATATGCATTATTGGTCAGTGGAGAATCCCCATTGGTTAAGGCAAGTTGAACATCAACGCCCGTGGAGTGTCAACGTTTGGTGCGGTATTTTAGGTACTCAGGTAATTGGCCCATACTTCATAGAAGGTAATCTGAATGGTCAAATGTATAGCGACTTTTTAGATCATGTTTTACCCATACTAATGGAAGATGTTCCACTTCAAACAAGAATGGATATGTGGTTTCAACACGATGGATGCCCAGCGCATTATTCACGAATATCTCAAGAAGTTTTGAATCGAAACTATCCGGGTCGATGGATTGGACGAGGAGCTCCTCAAAATTGGCCCGCACGTTCACCCGATTTGACTTCTGCCGATTTTTTCCTGTGGGGAAGGCTAAAAGAGAGAGTTTACATGGATGTACCAACAACCCCAGAAAATATGCAGCAGGGAATTATCAATGAATGTGCAAACATTAGCGCAGAGACATTTATAAATGTCGGATTGTCTTTCAGACACAGAGTTGCAATGTGCATTAGAAACAACGGACATCATTTCGAACATTTGCTTCAATAAAACACTTGTAAGAGGCAACCCCGGACTCAGAGTAATCAAGCACCCCGAGATAGTGAGAGGCAAGGGGACTCACAGTAATCAAGCACCCCGAGATAGTGAGAGGCAAGGGGACTCACAGTAATCAAGCACCCCGAAGGGATCAAATTACTACTACGTCCACGTCGTTGTTCCTCGGTAAAGCTAAAAGTAGTCTAAGAATGCATTGCAGGAGGGTAGACGGTGTCACATGATAGCATTTTCAAAAATATCAAAAAATTTACTTTGATTTTCCTAAGCTGATGTGTATTTTTTTGAGATATTACCATTTATCAACAATTTTTAACTCATTTTCATTTTTGTCGATTACAGCGCCATCTATCATGAAACGAAAAAAATGTCATACAAAAGTTACATATTTTTTCACGGAGAATCCAAATCTGCAATAAAAAATGGGGGTTTCTATTTAAGATTTCAAAGTCACCCCCCTCCCGCTCCCGGGGGTCGTGCAGGGGATCGAGTTTTATGTTAATGGATGACCCTCTTTGAGGTGAACAACTTTTATTGCAACTTTGTTTTAATCCGATTTGTATTTTTCCAAATATTCTGAAAAACAGTTTTAAATGCCTCACCCTGTATATAACTTAAAGGAGAAGCACAAACTGTAGAACAAAAACACAATGAAGATCCTGTCGTTCAAAGTATTACACATCCATTATCGCGTTACAAACTAAACTGAGTCACGCAACTAAGGTGCGCTCAATCGTCGAGTGAAAAACGATACCCGTCACGAATCATTCTAATGTTCCCACGAAGAATCACCGACTAAGCAAAACCATTCGCATATACAGGG
>NW_011957617.1:0-1444 GCF_000949405.1 Vollenhovia emeryi | reverse complement strand
AAAATTTATATTAGACATATAGTCTGAAGAAGATCCGATTATGGCTTAACTGCATTACACGCGGAAAGTTTACTTTCGGTAATTCCGCCGAACTGAGAGAGAGAGAGAGAGAGAGAGAGAGAGAGAGAGAGAGAGAGAGAGAGAGAGAGAGAGAGAGAATCCCAGACAGCACATAATATTGATAAGATAATATAAAAGTATTGATATTAAACAAATTCAATGTTCTTTCATTGATCATCAGGATGATCATCAAGATGATCATCAATGTTGTCTTCATTATCCAAGTTTTCATCTTCGAAAATATTTCTGGCGTTTTGCCTTTGACGAATACGTCGACCTCCGTGCACATTTTGTCGTGGATAATTTATATTATTGTGTATTCTCTGTTTTGCATAGCGTATTGCTTCGGCAATGGCATGGAGGAACTGTTGTTCCGTGGGACGGTCAAAACTGCTGTTAATATGTACACCATCTAGAAAAGATAATTATTAAACTGTAGGATTTTTAACTGTATAATTTCACGAATCGTATGATACGATATGATATAAGAGAACGAGAAAAAATGAGTTTTTTAATAATTTACCATATGTATATGGCTTTACATATTTTTTTTCATAAAAAACTTGGTTATTCTGTTCTCCCCAAACAGAATAATATTTTAATGCATTATCGGCTATAGATCTTTTTATGCAAAAATTTACTGCTTCCATTAGATTTGTACCACCTAAAAACTGGAAATAATCCACCTAGAATAAATGCAAGCATAAGTGAGTAGGAGTATTCTACTTTTTATCTTGAGTCACCAACACTTTGAACTTAGATTGAAAATTCGAAAAGCAAACCATGTGAAAGTGAAAATATTTTATCTTACTACATTAATGAATATGCGGAAATAACGGATGTTGAAAAGTTTGTCAAAGAACATCTACTATACATAAATTTTAGAAATTTTGTTTTACGATATGGAAATTAAGCATTAACAGCAGAAGATATTTTACCATTAGAAGATATTAAACGCGCATGCAACTTGCGTTTCATTCCTGCGCAGGTATTTACATCGAACTTTAGATGTAACCATCTTTCCAATCAAGTAATTGCAGATATCTACTTTATCGTGAAGAGATAAGAATAGTAACAAATATTTTCATATACGTCACAAAAGTATTTTTTATTTTACTAGCCTTATTTTCATTTAAAGTACATGTTATGAGATTGATGAAAAAACAATGTAAACATCAAATTTACTTTAAAGGGATCGTGGTGTATTCATATTAGATTGCTTATTCCATGAGCTTTTCTATTTTGACTCTAGATAAAAGTCTTAGCATTTTGAAATATAACCGGGCACAACTGTTATTTGGTCTGTGTGGCTTCCAATCGAGACAAGGAAGAATGAAATATAACTAATAATTTAATATAAAATAAATATTATATACATATTTAG
>NW_011957616.1:0-1444 GCF_000949405.1 Vollenhovia emeryi | reverse complement strand
GCATTGCAATATCTCTACTCATGGGGCACGTAGAAGAAAAGTAAAAACACTTTTATTATGCAAATCGTACCCAATCTATCGAGTAAGCGTAGTTTCAATTTCGTCGGATCAGCCGTTGTTGAGATCCGAGTCAGTGAGGGGATGCTGGAGTGATTCTGCACTTTTGGAATTTGCTCCTAGAACTGTCAATTCGTGAACACATTTGTATAATATACAAATTATATGGGTTTTGTGTACGAACCGACAATGTTCCACTACCCATACAGCACAAAAGCTGCAGCAGCATTGCTGCAACGTTGCAAGATTGCATATTGTAAATGCAATGGTGCAACAATATTTCAAACACAATATTGCGTAATATTAAATCTGCAATATTGCAGCTACACTGCAAATACAATATTCTAAATAACTCTATCGCTAAATAACTTTTTCGCTCTGCGTTCCGTTTTACGCATGAAACATTCGCATACACGCATGAGCTGCCTTACCTCGAGAGCTGAGGCAATTCATGCGTTCTCTCCCTGTGTATTTATTATATATGTATATAGGGTGATTGGAAACAACTCTGTGTCCTTAAAAAGACGTAATCCTGGCTAGATTCTGAAACGATTTTTTTTTACAAAATTTTATCCGAAATATAGTTTTTGAATTATGAAAGGAAATAGTTATCTTATGATCAGGGTGAATACAGAAGGTAGGCTGTGGCGGCGCAACTCACCGTCAGACGTGACAACTGACAACCACCTAACATAAGCGACCACGTATGACGCGATAAATTGCGCCGCTATTGCCTACGTCCTGTATTCAACTCGTGATAAGAAAACTATTGCCTTTTATAATTCAAAAACTAGATTTCGGATAAAGTTTTGTAAAAGAAATAATCGTCTCAGAATCTCGTCAGGATTATGTCTTTTCAAGGACCCAGGTTTGTTTCCTATCACCCTGTATACATACGTGCAACATTGTATTGCATTTTATTGCATTGTGGCTACATTATTACATTGCAATATTGCTGCAGTCTTGGCTTTTCATATTGCTGCGTAGTTGCATTGCAATATTGCTGCATTGTTGCATTGAAATATTGCTGAAGGCGGACATTCTAATGTTGCTGCAATGTTGCTACAATATTGCAGCAACATTCCGCAATTTTGCTGCAATAATGCAATCTTTCAAAACAATATCTCTGCAATGTTGCTGCAATATTTCCGTGCTGTATGCAGGGTAATCGGACTAAATCAGAAAACAGTATGGTATCATTGAAATAAAGTTAGTAATTTAACAAAAAATCTATTGGCTTGAATAAGTTATAGGTTACCTAACCTATAACACAGGGACCTAGTGAGACAGTAACGAGTAACGAGGTATAAATTTAAAAAAAGCCTTTACGTCTCGTGCACCACGCGACCGCGCATCATGGAACGCAAGAAGGCTCCGTACAAAATCA
>NW_011957615.1:0-1448 GCF_000949405.1 Vollenhovia emeryi | reverse complement strand
ACACCTAGACACCGAAAACTACGGAGCGCACTGTCTGGACGTCGTCATCGGCGACCTGGGATACGTGGACATCGAGTTCAAGGTATTAATACCCCTAGACACCGAAGACTACGGAGCGCACTGTCTGTTATACATATATAAATATCCATTGTTATATTTGGCGTAATTTGTTGATGATATCATTACTTTTGTAGAGAAGACAGTTTTGTAGAGAAGATACTTTTGTAGAGAAGATTTTTGTAGAGACAATATTTTTGAAAAGGTATTTTTGGATTGTCTAAACCGCGGGCAACGGGCGTCCGCGGGCGCCCAGCCGGCGGGCATGCCCCCACTCCAATCATCGCCCCACCACGTTTAAAACTATTTAGTTTAGTTGATGCCATTTGATGATATCATTACTTTTGTAGAGAAGATAGTTTTGTAGTGATGATATTTTTGTAGAGGTGCAAAAAAATAGAGTAACAAAATATATTCGGTCGTTGGAGCTTATACTTGGTGCTTTTTTACCTTTTTTTAAAAGGTAAGTTTTTTAGGTGATATCACCCCTTTTGTAGTGTTAAATATCTCGTACTGTTTATTTATCAGAATATAATTGTGCACAATTATTATTTTATTACGAGAGAGAACCTCGAAATGACAGATTGTAATATTAAATGCCAGGGAATAATCGACGATTTTGTACGGAGCCTTCTTGCGTTCCATGATGCGCGGTCGCGTGGTGCACGAGATGTAAAGGCTTTTTTTTATTTATACCTCGTTACTCGTTACTGTCTCACTAGGTCCCTGTGTTATAGATTAGGTAACCTATAACTTATTCAAGCGAATAGATTTTTTGTTAAGTAACTAACTTTATTTCAATGATACCATGCTGTTCTCTGATTTCGTCCGATTAGTGGAACATTGTCGGTTCGTACACAAAACCCATATAATTTGTATATTACACAAATGTGTTCACGAATTGACAGTTCTAGGAGCAAATTCCAAAAGTGCAGAATCACTCCAGCATCCCATCACTGACTCGGATCTCAACAACGGCTGATCCGACGAAGTTGAGACTACGCTTAATCGATTGGGTACGATTTGCATAATAAAAGTGTTTTACTTTTCTTCTACGAGCCACATGAGTAGAGATATTGCAACGCAAAGTCCACGGGTCTGAATTTTCGCGTAATTTTTAAAACGTCGTCGTCGTCGTCGTCGTCGTCGTCGTCGTGGTCGACCAGGCCAGTGGAGGGGGAAAAATCCTTTTTACTCTTCCGTCGCAACGTGGCATTGACGCTGCTGACGTGATTGATTACCGACATTACCGAGGTTACCTACGATGACATTATGTACTTTGAATTCGATATCCACACATCGAGTTCAAGGTATTAATATACCTAGACACCGAAAACTACGGAGCGCACTGTCTGGACGTCGTCATCGGCGACCTGGGATACGTGGACATC
>NW_011957614.1:0-1444 GCF_000949405.1 Vollenhovia emeryi | reverse complement strand
CCTTTTTCATCCTTCACCTCTTCACTTGTAGATTTTTGTTGCGGGATCCAAGCAAGTGTCTTTCCTGGATGTTCCGGTTCAAATACAACATCCCTGCTGCGAATAATTTGATTGGTGGACTTTAACCAGATTCTATAACCTTCCATATTATCCGAATAGCCAACAAAAATGCCAGGTTGAGATTTTGAGTCCCACTTCTTACGTCGTTCCTTCGGCACATGAATATAGCATGGCGTCCCAAAAACACGAAGATTTTTCAAGTGTATACTCTTTCCTGTAAATAGTTCATATGGGGTCTTGTCCTGAACACGACTCGGTCCGGTTCGATTGAGAATGTACACGGCTACGTTGACAGCTTCCGCCCATAAGAACTTCGGCAAATTCTTGGATAATTGCATGAAGAATAGAGATAAGGAGGCTCAACTAATGCTTTCGAGAATGAGACCAAAACCCGGTTTCTGTTGTAGTTCAAAATATGTACACCGGCGGCGCTACGGTAGACAAACTATTGAACAGAAGTCGGGAGGGGATAAATAGATCTGACAATGAGTCGGGATAAAATTCTTCATAAGTAACAGAAAAACGCAAATTGTCATTGCCATTTTCGTAAGTAATACGAAATTTTTGTATTATTAAAAAATAATTGGTTTTAACAAACAAAATTTATACTACAGTGTGGCTTCCAGAAACATTGAAGTGTAAAAAATCAGATATAGTATTCGAAAAAAGTGTTTACGAAAATTAATGAGGTTAGTATACGCCTTAAGATTTTTTAATACATGTTTTAGTTTCATGTTGCATGAATTATTCTGCGAAGTTAAACCTTTTGTTTATTTTTCTGTTTCACAGGTACCTAATGGAGGATTATTGGTTAACGCAACAGAAGTTAACGCAAAGTTGAAATCTTAAGAAAATGTTCAAGGATAAAACTGGACCTATGCAAAGATCTGAAACTGAAATACGCGGACAGTAATCAGTTGTAAATATACAATCAATTGTATAAAAATATTTAAAACGACGTAACATAATTAAGTAATATATATTAACTCTATCGTAATCATGGAAAATTACTCAATTAAACATCGATCCTCAATAACATTTGAATATTTAAAACAAAATTTACTATTGATTAAAAAACCAGATAATTGGGCTACAGTCGAATACGAGAAATGTATAATATTCGTTAAAGTTTTGGACAACCTAGAAGAAAAAATTAAACTTGTTATTAATCATAATTTTACAGTTGATATATTACGTAATAATAAACTATTACATTGGATTACATGTGAAAAAATTAAATCAATAGAACATATCTCCGGAATCATAGAAACATTAGATAATTTATGATTTTAATGATTCAATTTTGAATGTATTTTAGGAACATTTTGTAAAAAGGTTATGTTTTCCTGGAAAATAAAACTGCAATTGTAATCATGAGTAATAC
>NW_011957613.1:0-1444 GCF_000949405.1 Vollenhovia emeryi | reverse complement strand
CATTAATGATACGACGCGAACTAGAGAGACAGACAGACAGACAGACAGACACACTGTGCGCGGATAGACAATACGCGAATTAGAGAGAGACACAAACACACTTTGCGAGGATATACGCTACGCGAATCAGAGAGAGACAGACGCACTTGGCGCGGATAGACAATACGCGAATTAGAGAGAGACACAAACACACTTTGCGAGGATATACGCGAACGAGAGATAGACAAACGCACTTTGCGAGGATATATACGTAACACATACTATATATGCTTTTTAACAATCAGAGTAAGCTACCTGACACTTGGAAAAAT
The DNA here is from genome assembly GCF_000949405.1 of Vollenhovia emeryi. Taxonomy (NCBI): domain Eukaryota; kingdom Metazoa; phylum Arthropoda; class Insecta; order Hymenoptera; family Formicidae; genus Vollenhovia; species Vollenhovia emeryi. The sequence continues at coordinate 1,133 of NW_011957613.1, read as the reverse complement.
CGGCTTTTAGTAATTTTGTAGAAACCTTTCTATAAAGTTTCAAGCGTAAGAATCGCGGACATTTTACTGTTTCATAGCACTGTCTCGGAGCTATTGCGGAAACATTTTGCGATATTTCTGAAATATTTCCAAGAGATTTTTGTAACCTTACAGAAACGTTTCTATAAGCTTTCAAGTGCAAGAATCGCGGACATTTTATTGTTCTGGAAAGCTGTCTCAGAGCTATTGCAGAAACATTTTGCAATATGTATGAAACGTTTCAATTTATCGCATGAAATATTTCTGAATGTTCGGGAAGTTTCGAGGATATTCGCTGGACGAGAAGTATTTTAGGGATGAGATCCACGAATTTGTTGTAACAATGTATATTTGGCACTACTTAACAAACCACAATAAATTACAGTTGATAATTGCGCGAGACTGTTGCCTTTAGTTCACCGAGAAAGGAGGTCGGCTCGAAATTCGCACGAGAAAAGAACGTGGTGTCGCAACGAAATACAGAGGAGAAAAGGCCCCGCGATTCCGTCGGTTGCTGCTTTTATGATGAAGCAGAATCCTTTGTTCCTCCGACGATCACCAATGATCTATTGCCAATTCGAACATTTTGAGGTGACCCCCGGGCTCCTGGCCTGATTGGTAGTCACAGGGCCCGGGAAGACACCTCGCGCATTGGACATGCGCGGAGCGCGCGTTCGCGTGGCTCATTGGAGATCGGCGGAGGGAGCGACGGATCACGAACGGCAACGTGTATACCGAATAACAAAGAATTATATTTTGCTGACATGGGCCTTTGTGTAGGGTCACGGTGAGTTGGTTGTCAATACAAACACTCACCCGTCTGCAAGAGTGTTCTAGACCATTACGCGAAGCCCATATCAGCAAAATCCAAAAAGAATCTGAAATAAACTTAATACTAATAATCACGCATTATAGCGCGCATATGCATCAACGCGTCACCCCGAACACTGAAATATATCAGAAAGTTTTTTGTGCTGTATGGGTGTATACTCTGCTTTACACTAAAATCCATCTAGTATTTAACATATATTCAAATTATACTCTGTATTATCTGCTTTACATGAAACATTTGCATGATTCAAACATTATGCTAGCATTATCCAATCAGCAGACAA
>NW_011957612.1:0-1444 GCF_000949405.1 Vollenhovia emeryi | reverse complement strand
CCCTCGCCTGGCAATATCGATCGCCGTACGGTCACATCTCGCCACGCGCTCGAATTGGACAGTGGGCAGGGCAAAGACGACGATTTTCGATAATTTATTACTCGTTAACTATTGCGAAAATTGCAAATGGTTCAGGACTTTTCTGTTCATCTCGATCCGTTCTACCTTCTCACGAGCTCTGGCACAAATGTTATAACTCACCCTGTATATCTTTTTCTCTGTGTCTTATCTTATGCCCACAATTATGACACTTACGTCTCGTTCCTTAAGTCATCAATCTGAGCTCAAGTTTAGCATTAGGCTTTAAGAAAAACATAATTATTCATACTATTCTTAATTTGATGGGGGTTTGCTCATGTTGCGGCAATTGCACATAAATGTTTTAAAAACTTAAAAATTAAAAGTTTTTATCATATTAAAATGTACCTACTATCTCTCTCTGTATTTCGTCTTCTCTCTAGTTATGTAGAGTCGTAAAAGAAAAATAAGTCGTAGGGCTGTGTTACGTCCTGTGGACTCCACGATTTCTCTCTTTCAAAAACCATAAGAGGCATGTTTTTCTTCCCTTGGAAACTACAATCTTATCAATCAGCGGACATCGACTAGGCAACGCACGAGTCCCTTCCCCACAAAAATTCCATTGCTAGAGTTTCACTTTTCGAAACTCGAAACGTAAACAATTATACACTGTGTACGTACGTTCACAAGGGAAGTGTTTCTCGAGATGGAGCTTAAGTCTTAAGTTTAGTGCTCTGATTGTTTGCTGGTCGATAGCCGTTGAAATAATAAAAAGGGAAGAGATAACAGACAGGATGGGATCAGGCCCTTTCAGACGGCAATTTCAAAATCCAGATTGCCTAAATATTATGTTGACCAAAAACATGACCCAAAAGTAAAACTCGGAATTTTTCGAGAGCCGCTGAAAAGAAATGATACCCCTAAATAAATATCAAAGGGCGACAACGACTTAATGGTCGAGTTGCCAATAAGAAAGACAACCCCCTGACACCTCCCACTAATCCACCAATGAAGAACCAAAATCCAAAATCCCCTTCCGCGTCCCATGACCAAGACCCACCCCCGAAAAATCGTACATAAACCCGAAGCCTGCTGCCTCACTTTTTTTTGGCAGCCCCGATTCCTGCAGTACCGTTCTCTCCGCGATCCTCCGAGTCAACATTTTTTATCACTATCAAATCCAAGTAGAATTTGTGCGCGGTTTCGCCTTATTATCAAATCCACGGCCTGCGAAACTGACCCACCCGCCTTCGCCGGAGAATCCACCAGCTTCTGACAACGACCGCAATCAGTAGTAAGTCGCACGTTTTCTTTTCTTTTCATTTTGTTTCGGCTCGACGACCTCCTTTCCCCCAATTAATTTTTATTTTTTATTCCGAGGGACTTTCGCTAGTTCTAACTTCCTCATCCATGCACTTGCGAACTG
>NW_011957611.1:0-1443 GCF_000949405.1 Vollenhovia emeryi | reverse complement strand
GAGGCACGCCAGATCGCATCAGCAGAGTGTTGAGCAAGCATAACATCAGAGTGATCTTCAAACCACACAACAAGTTCTCTCAATTGGAAAAAAGCTCAACTGCGCACTGTACAGTTGGACACGATGCAATTGCACACAGTGCTATTGGATACATAATGTTGTGCACAGTTCTTTTGCGCACCGTTTATTTGGACATAGTTCTTGTGCGCACCGTTCAATTGGACATCGTTGCTTTTGGACAGAGGGTAATCAAAATATAATTTAAAACAGACACATACGTATGCATATAGAGCCCTATTTGGAATTTTTGCTAATTTATTAATCATTTTTTCTAAATCAGCGGTTGTTAAATTGGACACAGTTCTTTTATGCACAGTTCAGTATCGCACAATTCAGTTTCGCACAGTTCACTTTTGTACAGTTCACTTTCGCACAGCTTGCTTTCGCACAATTCAGTTTCGCACATTTCAGTCTCTCACAGTTCACTTTCGCACAGTTCACTTTCGCACAGTTCACTTTCGCACAGTTTGATCAAGCTCAACTATATATTTATATTAATACACTGGTCAAAAAAATTAACGCAACAAGAAATTTACATCAAAATTTGGCGAATTTCAAATAAGCGTAACTTCGCGAAAACTGGTCGAATTGAAAAGTTTTTTTTTTCATTTTATAGGGCAAAGCCTCTGCTTTAAGAAGCTCTTATTGGAATTTGCATTCACTCTTCCCATTTCCCGGAACTTGCTCAAAATCATGACCATGTTTTTACTTTAAAAAATTGCACACTTTGACGCACTGTGCGGAGTGTAGTAATTTTTCTTCGCCAGTTCTGCTTACGGTATCAAAAAGTGTATACTTTTCGCTTCAATTTAAAAAAAAAGATGTTCCTACGATTTTTTTTCGCCAAATCACAGCTCATTGAAGTAACCCTTGTGTTTTCGACATTACCGACGATATCTCCGTTAAAAATCATCGTAGCAAGATCGTTTTTTTTTAAATTAAAGCTTGCACTCTCAGCTTCAAAACTAGTCACCAGATTTTTCCTCGAATGCATCTGCGCTGCTGTAGCTTTTAAAATGTAAAGACATGTTTTTACCTAAAAACTAACCAACTTTGGCCAGGTGCCCGGGCGTAGGAAATTTTTCCTCGCTAATTCTGCTCGAAGTATCAAAAAGTGTGTACTTTTCCCTTAAATTTAAAAAAAAAAGTTACTGCAATTTTTTTCCCCAAGTTACAGCTTTTTGAAGTAACCCTTGTTTTTCGTTTATTACCGTCGACATCAGCGTAACCCTATGTGCACGTGGAGGTTGCCGTTCGGATTTTGCACATCGTGTGGCCCTGAAGAGGACCAGTGGTGTATTCATATCGAACATACTGGGATATGATGGGAAGAAGGCTGTGTGACTTGTAGGACCACACGATGTGCAAAATCCGAACGGCAAC
>NW_011957610.1:0-1443 GCF_000949405.1 Vollenhovia emeryi | reverse complement strand
TCTCAACCCACGCAAGAAACGGGATCCAGCCTGCAGGCCGCCTCACACCCACTAAGAGCGGGTCTTCCAAGTTAGCCGAGGGAGAAACGTGTTCAACCATACTCGACAGGCGGTAAGAGTAAGTCATTCGTTCCTAACATTTACATTCCGTCGCATGCCGAGATGGCGGACAAAATCAAATTCCTCGTTCAGAAACGAACTTCCCTGAAATCCCAAATAACTAATTTAGCCAATATCGTCGAAGGGGGGAAAATCGATAACGCGACGTTAAGGTTGCGAAACGAGCGTTTAACGCAATTATATCGGGCCTTCGAAGAGCATAACGATGAACTCGCGGTATTAGATCCTAACGCGAATCATCGGGTCGAGTTCGAGGGTATCCAAGAGCGGTTTTATGGCTTGGCGGGAAAAATTGAGAGTATTTTACGTCCGAGAGATACGTCCGAACCGAGCACCAGCGTATCAAGCGAGGAGGTGCGGCGCGGTGACATCGTACCGCCGGTCGAGAAACGGCGGATTAAACTGCCCGAAACGCCGTTACCGAAGTTTGATGGTAGATTCGAGGGATGGTTATCATTTAAAAATGCGTTTTACAGTATGATAGGCTCGCGAACGGACCTCGCGGAAATAGACAAATTGCATTACCTTAGATCGGCGTTAACTGGCGAAGCCGCGAACAAGATTAGGATCTTCGAAACTGACGGAATTAATTATGCCAAGGCCTGGAGCTTATTAGAACGGTCATATGAGGTCAAGAGGATCTTGATATCGCGGCATCTCTCTCTGTTACTAAATCTGCCCGCGCTAGACAAGGAAACAACGAACGGGTTGTCCAGGCTCGCGGACGACGCGCAACAACACGTTGCATCTCTAAGCTCTTTGGGAATTTCGGTCGGGCACGAGATGGTCGTACATTTGCTAGAGACCAAGCTACCGAGGGTAACGTTGGAAAAATGGGAGGCGACTCTCGAAAGAGACGAGTTTCCAGAGCTCGAGCAGATGTACGAGTTCTTATATAAAACCGCGGTTTGCGTCTCGAAGCGCGAGAGAGCGAAGGTAACCGACACGGAGGGAAGCAGGGGAGAACCCCTGAGCAAAAAAAGACGAAATCAACCCTCGAATCAAGCGTTTGTCGTGAGCGCGGCGCGTAATTGCATAGCATGCAAAACGAGGCGACATCCCTTGTATCTATGCGACAAATTCAAACAATTACCTGTACCTAAGCGTATCGAAACAGTGAGAAACGCGAAGGTTTGTCACAATTGCTTGCGCTCACATGGAGACAACCCCTGCAAATTTTCGAACTGTACAATTTGCCAAAAGAAACATAACACTCTTCTGCATTTAGATCAATATCCGGTGACGAATCGAACTTCCACTACTAAGGCCGTAGATACGCAGACCGCATGAATAGCCGAGTCGATTAATACCGCGAAGATAAGG